>NW_024425230.1:36320887-36370209 GCF_017311325.1 Ursus maritimus
ACACCCAGGGCCGAGCGGCTCCGAATTCCTCCCGCCCCGCCCCCGCCCCCGCCTGGCACCGCCCCCCCACCCCCACCCCTGCACCCTCTACCTCCCCCCTTCCTCGCCCCCTCCTGAGTGTGGCCCGGGATCCTGCCCCAGCGGGGCCACCCCGTGGTCAGGACAGGAGAACCGGCCACGGGCCGCTCGTGGACCCCCCCACCCCACCCCCGAGGTTCCCCCGGCCCGCCCGCCGCGAGCCCCCAGACTCGGGGCGCCCGCAGGCCCCGCGGGTCAGCGGGAACCGGCAATTTCCCGGCCGCCCGCCCCGCCGCCCGCTCTGTACTTAGCCTGATGACGGGTTCCCGCGGCCCTAATGGCGGGGCGGGTGGCGGGTTCAGGGCGGGCGAAGCCGGCCCAGCCGGTCCCGTGCTCGGCTCTCAGGCGGCCGCCGGGCCTGTGTCATCCACCAGGAATTTCTGTTTTCCCCTCCGCGGGGCTGGAAGAAAAAACAATAATTAGGTCACTGGGCAGGCGGCAGAGAGGGTGTGGGACAGGCCAGTGGCGCCCTGTTGGGCAGGGAAAGGGTCTGGGAGGCCGATGGGGAACGGGTGGCCCCCACGGTGGCCCCTGTCCCCTTCCTGCCCTCCCCAGGATGCCAGATGATGGAAGCAAAGGCATTCCTGACCTTTGCCAGCGTTCACTCACGGGTCCGCTCATTGCAGGCATTTACTGGGCACCTTGGTGCCTCTAACTCTGTGCTGGGCGCTCAGGTCTGAGCGCTGAAGAAGAGAGAAGGAAGGACTTGGTAGAAAAGTCCAACCAGAAGCCTGCAGTGATACACAGTGGGAAGCCTGCTGCATAGGGCTGAGGAGTTTTAGGGGACTACGCTGGCCAGACAAGTGGGGTGGGCGTGGGGGGGTGCTGCTGGTAGTTAGGAAATATTTCCTCCAGGAAGTGGCCCTGCACAGAGCCCCGATAGAGGTATAAGGATTGGCCAGGCCAAGTGGAAGGGGAGGCAGGAACAGTATTGAGGGTGGAAGGAACAGAATGTGCAAAGGCTTAGAGGTAGGACTGTGCACGTTATGGGACTGAATGTACAGTAGAGAAGCATCTCATGAACGTTTCATTCCAAATGTGACTTCACTGATTAAAGACACGTATTTTGGGTCCAGTGAGGCCCCTAGACACAAAGCAGCTACTTTAGGGCTCAACTGAAGATATAGCCATGTGTTTCTACACTGGAGAAAAATTAGTTTCAACTTCCTGAGAGGTGCTAGGTCTAGGTACCCTTTGGGCAGGTTAAAAGATTTTCAAGGGTCATTTGGATTGAGTACATGGCTTACCTTTCACTCTGACCTTAGGACAGAGTGGGGAAGCTCCCTGGGGAAAATGGGGGGCTACAGCAACCCTCTCTGGCTGCATTGTCTCAAGTATGAGTGATGAGACTGGGGAGGTGGGCAGAACTGGTGCATAGAGGGTTCTTATGAGTCACGGTAGAGAATTTAGACTTTATCTTAAGGGAAATGGGGAACAATAGTGTAAAGCAGGGTGGGAGAGGACAGGATCAGATTTCTGAAAACTAATAGCTGATAATCACCACCATTGATTTAAACCCCATTATGTGCCAGCATAGGGCTAAGTGTTTTACACATGGCATCTCACCAAGCTTGAGGATGATCTGGTGAGACTGTTTCTGAGTCTCATTTTATAGAAGAGGCAGCCAGGGAGGCCGTTTGCCCCAGGCCGCCTGCCGATGAAAGGCAGAACGAGAACTGAAACTTGCTAGACTGTGTTCTGGGAGCTCTGGCGAGAAAGAGGGGGCCTCATCCCCATCCTCAAGGAGCTCGTTGTCTGCTGGGGAACACGGGAGCGTGATGTATTGGTCAGAGCCATGTCTGAGTGGAGTTTACTTCTCCCTCCTATGATGACCCGGAAGTAGATTGTCCAGGACCGGGACAATGATCCTACTTCCGGAGGTTGTCCAGGTACCCAGGCCCCTCCGACCTCGTTGTCTGCCATCTTGATGTGTCCAAGTTGGCTCCCCGTACTACACCCACACCCTGGGCTGGGGGACGGTGAGGGAAGGAGCATGCCCTTTCTCCTGAGGGACCCCACTTCTCTATCTTCATCTCAACCGGCACCTGCAGCTGTATGTGTATCCAAATCCGTATCTCCATAAAAACCTATGTCTGTGTCCCTAGAGCCACCAATTATCCCACTATCCAAAGCATCAGCTCTGCCGATGGAAGCTTTAGTGCCAAAAAAGACAAAACACAACGGATGAAACCACCCCTAGTGGCCAAGCGTAGAAACAGAAAACATTACAATGAAAGATAATCATTTCATTTTCTATTGACATCCTATTGGTAGTTTAAAAAAAAAAAAAAAACAACTCTTGCACATAATACTCGATTTACCTAAACAAAGTAAAATACTTTTCGTATGGTGATAATAAAAGGAAGTTTTTTTTTTTCCAAAATGTTTCCTTATACATTGGGGTGTGTCATTTCTATCTGTGGGTTTTACGGGTCAGCAAATATGGAAGCTCGCTTGGCAAATCATTGCAAAGATGAACAAGACAGGGCACTGCCCTTTGCGGCTCTTTCGGCCACACCCCAGTCCCTTGGAGGAGATGGGGCCTAGACAGGCACTCGGGGACTCTGCAAATGGCCCTTGGTCCAAGCTTTGGAGACCATCAGGAGAGCAATTTGGGAGACAGTCTAGAACACTGGTTCTCAAAGTGTGGCCCTCCACCAGCGATGTCAGCACCACGTGGAACTTGTCAGAAATGCAGAATCTCTAGCCCACCCAGGCCTACAGAATCAGAAACTCTCAGGGAGGGTCCAGCTATTGGTAGTTTCACAAGCCCTCCAGAAGATTCTGAAACAAGCTGAAGTTTGAGAAGTATTAGCCTAGGGCCCTGTATACTGAACTGAGAGTCGGAAAACCTTGGGTCTAATCCTGGACCTGGCAGGCGAGGCTCTGTGACTCTAGGCAAGTGAAATCCCCTCCCTGGGCCTCTGAGTCTTCAGGTGTAAGTTGGGGAGGTTGGCCCTGGGGGCTTGAGGTGAGCCAGACGGTTCCTAAGGTGCTCCCTGGCTCCGACAGTCCATGATCTCCCAGCCTGACTGTGGGGCCTGGGCCTTGAAGCAAGGAATGGAGCTTCCTTTTTAGGGAGAAGAGCTCAGTCCAGAGCATTCTGGTGACAGGAAGTGAAAGTGGAGTCATAACAGTCCCCCTTGAGTGTCCCGGCCTGTGGTGAGGCCCCAAGGGCACCATGCAGTCCTGCCCAAACCCGGGCTCTCTGTAGGCTGAGAAGCAGAATGCGGGTTCTCAGTGCATTTCTGGATCTGGTAAGTGTTCTAATATGTTATACTGTCCATCTTTGTGCCTGGGCCTAAGCCCCCCAAATCTGGCAGTCCTAGGTCCCAACTAGAGGTGGAGAGAGTAGGCACCAAATTTGTCGTGGCCCACCACATGGGAGAGAGCCTTTGCCCACCTTGTCCTGGCTTCTCCACGTGGGATGTATGAGAACAGTCAGACCGTGTCCCCCTGGGATCTGAGGATGAACTCCCTGTCTTGATCCCAAGATCATTCAGGCTTCTGTAGGGTCTGGACCCAGGCTCAAGGTCTCAGGTCCCAAACTTAGATGGCAAAGGTGCTCTCCCAAAGGATGTTTACCCCCAAGTCCTAAGGAAACCAGGCTGAGAATCACTAAAGTCTGTCTTTTGATCCCATTCCACGGGATTCTGTCTGAGCAGGACTTGGTAGAGAAGGGGGAGAAAGGCAGCCAGGGGTGCCTGGGTGGCTCAGAGGCTCAAAGTGTCTGCCTTTGTCTCAGATCATGATCTCTGGGTCCTGGGATCGAGCCCCACATTAGGCTTCCTGCTCAGCAGGGAGTCTGCTTCTCTCTCTCTCTCTCTCTCTCTCCCTCTGCCCCTCCCCATCACTCATTCTCTCTCTCTCAAGTAAATAAATAAAAATCTTTAAAAAAAGACAAACAAACAAACACCTGAACCCCAGTTCAGGACCTTGAGTTCCAATTGTGGCTTTGCAACTAATATTCTGCATAACTTTAGACAAGTCTGCCTCCCCTCTGGGACTCAGTTTTTTTATTTGGCCAATAGAGTCATAATATCTACCTGAGTTTAGAGCTCAGGGAGAAGGAGATAGATAAACACCTTGTCAAGTCCATGGTAGGAGGCCCCTATTTTCCAAGGGGGTCATGGCTGGAGAAGCCGGACTTGGGACGGTATTCTGGCTTCACAGTTCTCCAGCCATGTGACCTTGGGCAAGTCACAGAACATCCTGGGTCTTACTTTCCATGTCTATGAAGTGGGCTGGCCCCCCAGGGGTGGCAGGGGAAAGAATGACAGGAAAGCGGCCAGCCACACTGCAAACACTAGATCGATGTGCGCCGTAGTCACTCTCCAATGCTGCGTAACAAATTGCCCCAAATGTCGGCCACTTAAAACCACACGTATTTATTGTCTTACGGTGTCCACGGGTCAGGAGTCTGCATGGCCTAGCTGGCCCTTTGCCTCGTGGTCTCTCATAGGCCACAATCAAGCTGGCGCCCGGGCCTGCAGTCACCTAAGCTCGACCAGCAATGGATCTCCTCCCAAGCTCACTCACGTGCTCGTTGGCAGAATTTGGTGCCTCCTGGGTTGCTGGACTGCAGACCCGGCTTCCTCACGGATCTTGCCAGCCTCTCGGGCTGCTGGCCAGAGGCCCCACTCAGGTCCTTGCTGTACGGGCCTCTCTCCTAGGCAGCTAACAACATGGCAGCTGGCTTCATTCAAAGAGAGCAAAAGGGTGCCGTGATCTTTTGGTAACCTAATATCAGAAGTGACATTCCATCACTTTCGCTCTATTCCGTTTGCTGGAGGCAGTCACGAAGCTTAGCCCACACCGCCAGAGAGGGGATTACACAAGGGTATGAATACCAGGAGGCAGGGCCACTGGGGGTCATCTCCAAGGCGCCCCACCACTCTGAGCAATGTCCGCAGAGGGAGGGAGCTCCAAATGGTGGGCGATCCTGGGAGAGGTCAGAGAGCGGTGCTGCGTGCTGGAAGGATTCCTAAAACAGGGTCCCCAGTGTCTGCACACCCTGATTTTTATCTTCCCTGCAGGGCCTGTCTGATGGGGAGGGGGTGGTATTTGTAACTGGCAGGAGCTGCATTCCAGGGCTGGGTACTTAACATTCCAGAGGAGCACTGGGCTAATTATTGCCTTGCCTGGCCCAGGCCTGGACCACCCGGCTCCCCCCCCAGCTCCCGTGGCTTGGCCAGAAGACTCTAGTAGCTTTGTTCTTGGGTCATCTCAAGAGACCCAGAGATGGGCTGGACTTAAACAGGGTCACGTGGCAATGAGTCAGTGGCAACATCAGGCCTGGAGCCGGAGGCCTTTTCCCCTGTGGCCTGGGGACTAGGGGCAAAGGCAGCAGGAGCCTCGGGGCTGCCTTCGGAGGGGAAGGTGGACTAAAGCAGGTCTCAGGCAAAGGGCTACTTCTCTGAGCCTCCATTTCCTCACCTGTAAAAAGGGGACTTTTCCCAAGATCCCATAACATGTGACAACGACTGTCTCCTTGACCAAACTTCACACAGGCTCCCCTGAACCTCCTTTTCGACTAGGCCTCATCCTGGGGCCTTGTCTTTGGCCTGCCCAGCCCAGTGTCAGCAAGAATCCCCGTACCCTGGATATCTGAACACCCTTTCCCGCTTTCAGCGAGACAACTGTTAAGTCGGTTTAGTAAGAACGCCCATACCCTTGATGTCGGCTCTCAGTGATGTTCCATCCACCGCCCCCTTATTCTACTTGTTGCCCATATGTTCCCGGCTGTCTTTGCTGTGTCCAGGGTGGAGCCCAATCTCTCTCCCTACGGTCATAATCTTACTAGCTATCCCAATGTTCCTGAATAAAGTTTTCCTTACCTACTGTTTTAATCCTTTCAGCCAGTGTCAAAAATAAATTTTAACACATGCATTTTGTTATTCTAGTCCTTTCCCCAGGCACAGGGGCTCCAGGAGGCACCACATTCCCACTGCTCCCTGGGTGGAGAAAGGGGAGGGTAGGCTGGAGGCAGGCGGTCCTTTGTCCCAACACCAGGAATAAGCAAAGGGCTTGGGCAGCAGGAGGCCTTGGGCCTGAGACAGGCCAGCGGAGCCAGGATTCTCTAGGTGACCTTCCCACCTTCTATTCCGATAGTTGGGCCCGCTCAGCTCTGAGGACTTTATGGCAAACACCGAGGGCCGAGGCAGCAAGACGGCACGAGGGAGGCCTCTGACAGGGGTCAAGGGAACACAGGGGCAGAGGCAGGAATTGAGGGGGAGCTCGAAAGCCAAATAGGACTTAGCACGTGGGAGTGGAGGCGAGGACGCAAGTCTGGCAGAGGCGTGGAAGTGGGTGGCATGAGCAGCTGCAGGCCCAGAGGATGGGACATCACAGGAGCGGGAGATGCCCACGGCGCTGAGGATTCTGGGAGGCTTCTGCACCGCTCCACTGCCAGGGGCTCAGGGCACAGGCTGGCAGCCCGGGCTTCTCCTCCACTAGGGGGATGCTCACCTGCTTCTCCCCTCTTCCCTCAGCACCCCATTCCTGGGGTTCCCTCCACCTCCCCCAAAGAGTGGGAGCTCTATTATAAATCATAAAATTTGTTCATAGGCTCACATACACACGGCACAAATGTGAAACGTCGTACTCCCTCCCTGTCTCCCCAGCCCCCCATTCTCCTCCTTGGACTAGCCTTGCTAGTCCCTTATATACGCTTTTTTTTTCTTACACAAACAGTAGCTTCCTGCGTTCATGGTAGCACACCTTGCTGCTTTCACTTGTTATTATATCTCGGGTTGTTCCGTACCGATCTAAGCCATTCTCCCGCCCCTGCATGGTCCTCTATTGTATCAATGTATCAACATGCATGTGGTCTCCAAAATGGTAGCAGAGTTGTACCGGCCCCCAAACCTCTGTCAACAAACATGTGCAGAGTGTCTACAAGGGCTCAGGCACTCAGTACATCCCAGGGATACCTGGGAGGGGCCATCCCCGTCCGTGCAGATTGCAGCTCCCGGGCTCACGGAGGCAACAGGACAACCAGGGCATTGCAGACTAGAGTACCGGCAAAGGGGTCATTCCAAGAAAGGATGCTTCTTCATTGCTCTGGGAGAAAGGGAGGTCTCTGAACACTTTAATGGGCTTTCTTTGAAGGGTAATTTGGATTTAGGTGCTAGGACAGGGAAGGATGGCATTCTAGGCCAAGGGAACTGCGGGAGCAAACTGGAAGAGAGGGGACAGCCTATGGCATGTCCGTGTGATGAACGAGGACCCAGGGCCTGTGGAGGACGGTGGGGTGAGGCTGTTTGGAGCGGGAGTCTGGGAAAGCCATGAATTTCAGGAGAAGGCCATGGTCTGATTCCTGCTATTCTCCCAGACCCTTCCCTGCGGCCACCTCCTCTGGAAAAGGGGCCTCAGTGGAGAGATTGGAAAGAAAAGGGGCCTTTAGGGAGGAGGCAGGGCACAGACAGCTCTAGGCCGGGTGGAGCAGTAGCTTGCGATTGAGATCTGCCCTGTGCGTTTGCTTTAATTAATTTAACTTATTTTAATTTTTGCTACATTTACTTTATCTCTGAACCATTGGAGAATTAGTTGCCGACATCAAGGTATTTTCCCCTAACTATTTCAGCAACAACTTCTTAAGAAGGACATCTTCCTACACAACCCTACACTGTGATGACACTCAGGACATTTAACATTTTCATACTCTCGGCTAACATACTGTTCCTATGCAAATGTGCCCTATTGTCTCAGTAATGTCCTTTATAGCTTCCTTGTCCTACCCAGGATCCGATCAATGATAGATGGATCAACGACCACCCTTCCCACCCTTGGCACCTCCTATAATCTGGAATTGTTCTCCAGACTTTTTCTTTCTTTAGTCCTTTCATGCCATTGGCCTTTTCGAAAAGTCCAGGCCAGGTGCTTTGCAGAGCGTCACTCTATTTGGTTTGTCTGACGTTTCCTCATGACTAGATCCAGGTTCAATGTTTTCAGCAGGAACCTTGGTGCCATATGCTTCTCAAGCGAATTTGCCCATGACGAGTTCTATTAAATCTGATCCCTGGGTGGGGCCAGACAGGATTTCCCACCGCAGTGCGCGCGGCATGTCAAGGTCACCTTTGCTGCCTTTTGCAAATAAATAACCTGAAGCTCAGAGGGGTCCAGTGACCTCCCCCCTGCACACACATGTGCACACACACACAGCTAGAATGAAGGAGGGCTAGGATGCTAACCCCAGTCTGACTCTTTTTTCAAGATTTATTTTTTTGAGAGAAAGGGTGCGCAAATGGGGGGGAGGGGCAGAGGGAGAGAGTCATCAGGCAGACTCCGCACCGAGCATGGAGCCTGGTGCGAGGCTTGATCTCATAACCCTGAGATCATGACCTGAGTGGAAACCAAGAATCAGACACTTAACCAACCGAGCCCCCCAGGCGCCCCACCATTCTGACTCCTAAACACTGCCCCATGCTGTCCCTGCACAAGTAATACATAATCATCATAGAAAAATTAGAAAATACAGAAAAGCTGAAGGAAAAAGAAAAGAAGAAACCCACTAGGATTCCATGACCTGGAGGTCACTTTTGCTAACTTTTCCGTGTATCTCTTTCTAGATGTTCGCCCATGTGAACACACACATAAAAATGTATATTTATTTTTACAAAAATGGCGTCCCCTTGTTGTCCAAGCTGCTGTTTTTACTTAATACAGCACAGCCTCAGAGAGGAAGGCACGGGGCCATGTTTGTCATCTGTTCTCCCCGTCCCTGCGGCCTCAAGACTGCCCCCGTGGTGTCAGAAATTCGACATGCTCTTGAAGGCCCCAAGGAGAGGATTGGGGTAAGTGGGCTTGTCTCGAGGTGGTTCCCAGGCCCCTTGGCCATAGGGACCCTAAGAGGTTGCAGGTGGAAGGTCAGGAACACAAATGCCAAGACTGCCACCTCTCTGTTACCACAGCCGGCAGCCCCACACACAGGGCAGCCTGGGTATCTTTCCTCATATGGGTGTCCCTTCAGTCACCAAAGGTCACAACTCAACCTTCTTTATGCTTTTAACACCCCTGGATGTCATGGGGCAAAACCAAGCCAAGCAGTTGCCTGGTGAAGTGGGCGGGACCCCACACCAGGCGGGTAGAGACCCAAGCTCTGGTCTTGGCTCTGCCAGTGATCACGGAGGAGTCTGGGACAAGTCAAATTTCTCTGCTTTCCTCATTCGTTCACTCCACAGTCTGCTCCGCACACCTGGCCAGGCCCAGGCTGGCTGCTGGGGACTCAAGGTGGTACCGTGATGAAAATCCAGGGTAGGTGTGCTGAACTAGAGACCGGGAAGGGTCTGGGTGTGGGGGCCTGAGCCACATAGAACTGAAGGACTACAAGAATAAGTATACCAAGTTATGAATGTAGACTTGGTTATGGAGACTTGGAAGGAACTGCCACAAGTACGGAGCCCTGAGGTTGAAATTTCTTTAGCTCCAGGTAAATTCGCCTCCAGCAGGAGGGCCTCCGGAGAGTGGTGGACCTTCCCCAGAGGACTCTGGGCACCAGCTGCTCCCCACCACTGCCCCACTCACAGTCACGCTCCCTGGGCCTCTAGCTGGGATAACATGGGCTAATCATCATGGTGGACCCTGGAGCCTTGTCTGCTCTGGACTTGAACGAGAATGCCTTTAGTATATATACCCCCTCTATTTGCTCTAGGGTTTGGGAAATACTCTGACCATCTTTCGGATTCCTTCTTACCACTTCATCAGAAAGGGCTGCCAATCAGCGTGCGATCCTCTTCTGTCTATTGAGAGAATTACATGGTTTCCCTCAACTGTCTGTGTAATGAGCACTGTTGTGGAGTTCCCAATATCGACCATCCTTGCACTCCTGAAATAAACTCCTCTTGGATTATGAAGCGTTCTTTTCATTTATTGTCGTGCTAGATTTCTTGTGCTAATATTTTACTTAGAATTCTTATATCTGTATTCACGATGAAACAAGTTCAGAGTTTTCTTTGAGCTGCCCAGTCTCTAGACTGCTAGGCAACTAGTAACAAGAATGACTCAGACTTCCATTCATTTGGAAGAATGTCCGTAATCTATTTCGTGGAAAAACAAATTATATATGCCATATAGTAGGACTCCTTTTCTTTTGCAAACTGTACATTCATAGAATTCAAATGAGTGAACTTTAAAAGATTTTCAAAGGGCAGGGACGGCTGGTCCCTGTCTCTAGGGAGCCTACCGTCTGCACACAGCTAGGCCTATACCTGAGTCTTTCCAGAGCCTCCGGGAGCTGCCAAGCCCCCTGCTATTTCTCCTGGAACCCATATCTTCCCATGATCCAGCCCGTGTTGGGTCTTCTCTCTATCTGACCCTCTAAAGTCAACCGCCCACCCCTGGGGAGGAGGGGGCCAAGCATATCCCAGGTGTCAGCTTTGCCCTTCACGGCTGTTCAGCAGGAGAACCCAAACAAGCGCTCCGGGTTCCTAAGTCGGGGCCATGGCAAAGTGAGTGTGAGGGAGAACAGAGGAAAGGTCACGGCCACCTGGGCCCTGAAAGTCTCCCAGAGGGGCTGCCTTAGGCTTGGGATCTGGGGGAGGACCCTTTCTGCCCCAGGCTGTCCAGGCCCATAACTCACAGGCAGGCCTGAGAGCTGTGGCAGGAGATGGTATCAGCCTCCTCTACCAGCCAGCCTGGTCTAGGGGCTCGGCTGGGCTCCGCCTGGGCTCCCCCAGGAGGTCACCTCCAGCCCAGTACTGAAAACTTAAAGCCCGACCAGCGGGCTCTTTCCCCAGATGTACCAACTTATTTTCTACTGTACAGAGTCCAGTAAGCCCAGAGAATCACGGGCTGTGCGGGAGGCCCAGCAGAACTCCCGGGCCATGACCTCCAAACGCAACCCCTAACAGCAGCTGGGTTAAGTGCGCAGGGGGTGTCTACTTGGCTCTAGGGTCAGCCAGCCCGGACTCAAGTTCCTGTCAGCTATGTGACTCTAGGCAAGTCGCCTAGCCTCTCTGGGCCTCAGTGTTCTCATCTGTCACTGGAAACAAGACCTGCCTCACAGTCCTCGTAAGGAGCTAATGAAATCATGCCGGTGAAGCTGCTGGCTCAGGGAGCGGCCGTCATATAAACAGAGATCTCTCGGTGCTCCTCCTTGGATCAGGCGGGATTATTTTCGATGCGACAGAAACTCAGCTACACTAGCTAGAGTCAGAGAACGAAAATGTTGGGGGAGGGGCAGGAGGGGCCTGAAAGGAGCCGGCGGTGTCTCCCGGAATCCCCGCGCAGGACCCAGTGGGTCAGGGTGCTGTCAGGCCTGAGAGCCCCGGGGGTGCCCAGCCGGGCCCCCTCCCTCTCCTACCTTGCCGCCGTCTGCCGGCTGTCCCCACTCCTCCGCTCAGTAGTGGAAAGCAGGGCTGTCCACAGCTCCCGGCCGGACATGGCCTCTAGATGTGAAGCCAGCCGGCCCTCGTTGAAGTCTTTTGGTTCTGATTCCAAATTCTCTGCGGAAGACGCTGATTGGCTCAGCGTGGGTCAGGGGCTCCCCACCTGGGGAGAATCAGGCGGCAAATCCCACGGGAAACGTGCGGTTCACGAGGGCGTGGAGGAGTTCCAGCAAAGGGCCATACTAGGCCAACGAACAAACACCAAGCCAGGTGTCTCTTGTATGTTCCAGAGTCTACCCACCCAGTCAGACCCTGGACCCCCAGCCCGCCTTCCGTCTCAGAAGCAAAGCAGATGGCCATTTCTGCCAGGCTGGCTGGTGTTAGCGGTTCGTGAAACACACACCCGCCCTCCCCGCTGACCCACGCAGAGCACATGTCGCCATGGCGAATCCAGGTCACAAAGCCTCGGCCTGCCGTTCTGCTTTGTGGTAGAGTGTCTGAAAACACGGCCTTTGAATCGGGTGGGCACGCGCTTCCCAGCTTGGCAGGGGCTGCACGCCTGGAGCCCGCCTCCCCTGAGCCCCTTTGCACCCTGGTTGCCTGCCCGGTCCCCGTGGGCGTGTGAGTGAGGAGTCCTACCTGAGTAGTCCCCCAGCACTTGGGCCGCCCAGCTCTCCAGGCCACCTCCGCCCGCGTCCCAGGTGCACGGAATCTTCGCCTGGCCGGAGTCTGCATCCGGAGCTCTGACCAAGGGGATGGGAACGGCTGGGAGGTGAGGAAGGGGTGCGCAGGTGGCCAGGGGCGGATGCCCGGGAAGCCAAGGCCGCAGCGCAGGCCTGAGATGGCGCCCTGTGGAAGGCCCTTCGTTCAAAATCTCCACTGACACGCGTGTGTGCACGGCACCAGAACCCTTGCCAAGGCCTTTCCCAGCCACCATCCAGAACCCTCATTTTGCCCTTGAGAAGTGGATCGCCACTTGGCAGATGGGAAAACTGAGGCTTCAAGGGACCCAGCATGTCCAAGCAGAACTAGACCTTGTGCCACACGAGTGTCCTGCTCTTCCGCCTCGGAGCCCCGAGCCCGGGCTGCCCCTCCTCCCGCCCGTGCCAAGACGCCATGCTCTGTGGCTCCCTCTCTTCTCCCAGAGCACTGGCTCCATGGTCCCAGCCTGGCACGACCAGCGTATGTGTGATGTCATCTGTAGGGACCAGGGCTCTCATCCCTCATGTGGCCCGTCAGGCCTCAGACCCCCAGAACGAGCAGGACGGCTGTCCTCGAGGGCCACCCAAGTGCCCTGACAGCCACCTCCCGGCCTTTGTTTACAGCCCTCCCCTGGCCCGGGGGCCCTCTCTGCGGCCCCTCCACTCAGCAGCGCCATCTCCTCAGCGAGCACGCGCTCCTCAAGGGCATCTGTTTCTCCCAGGAGGCGCTGGGAGGGAGCCTCTGGAGCCAAAGCGGGGCCGGGAAGGGGTGTGCTTGCCCGGCAGGAGGCTGGTGGGAATTCAGGTTTACAGAACCGGCCATGATGAACCAGTGAGGGCCTCCGCAGAGAAGGAGCGAGGATCTTTGAAGGCCTGGTGAGGACAGAACCAGCCACATGCTCCACGTACGCAGGCCTCTGGACGTGCCATTCCTTCTCGTGGGAGCCTAGCTCTCCAATGTCGGGTCCCCACATCCCCCTCAGTAACGGAAGACCCGCTTCTTAGCCAGCTGGGCACAAGGCCGCCCAGGATAAAGAACGTGTTCTCAATCTCCCTTGCAGTTAGATCGGCCATGGGATGAAGCTTTGACAATAGCTTGGAAGTGCACTCTTTAGGGAGTTCCCTAAAGAGCCAGGTTGCTGGAGCTCTTGCAGCCACCTCGCACCAGGAGGAGAGCATGGGGTGGAAGCTCTGCATGTTGGAACAAGATAGAAGGAGACTGGGTACCCGCTGCTCGGTGTAGCCTAGGAGCCCTGGGCCTTCCACCACCAGCTTTCTATTCGGGTCACACATAAGCTTCTATCTTGTTTAAGCTCCTGTTGTGTTTGTGTTTTGGTGCTGGTGCTGGTGCTTTTACTCAGAGCCAAGCATAAACCGAACTGATAAAGCCAGCAAACTCCTTGTTGGCCTCCAGAACCCGGCTCAATGATCAGCTGCCTTAGGAAGCCTTCTCAATCCCTGGGTCGGATCAACCGCTCCCAGACCTGATCCTTCTCCCATTTTTATCTTGTCCCTCTGTATTGCAATGTGCCTGTTCAGGAGTCAGCTCTGCTTCTAGTTGGTGAGGCTGTGAGCTCCTTCAGGTCAAGAACACTGAAATATCCGGCTCAGAATCCCTGGAACCTACTACCTACTATTCCTAGCAGTAGCAGCAATGGGAGTCGTGGTGGTCGTAGCTGTAATAGTCGTAGGAAAACAATAGATAATATTCGTCGAGGGTTTACGATGAGTCAGACACTATTTTAAGAGTTGGTATATATTACCTCATTTAATCCTCGTAGGAACTCGATGAGATAGGTATGAGCAATAACCATATTTTACAGATGCGGAAACTGAGGCACAGAGAGGTTGAGTAACTTGCCCAAGGTCACACAGCTAGAAATGGGCAGAGCTGGGACTTAAATCCCAGGAGTCTGACTGACCCCAGAGTCTGAGCTCATAGTCCGTCATTCTGGTCATAGGAGCTCCATTAGCTCGTCATAGGAGCTTCTTCAAAATGGGGTGTGAGGAAACCACACAACTCCCCTCACCTTCCCCAGGAAGAATAAAGCAGGAGAAAAGCCCTTGCCAGTTGACTGGGAACCATGGGAACAGAGCTCAGGGCTCCGGAGAAGGTGAAAAGTCCCAGAGACTCCCAGGAACCAGGCAGCTGCCTGGCCACCCATCTCGGTCACCTCTGCCGCGTAACAAAACACCCCACTGCTCAGTGCTTGAAATGACAGCGCTTTAGTCCCCGTCCTGGTTCCGTGGGTGGGCTACGTGGAGGCCCGGCTCCCAGTGGGATTGGTGTGGTTACCTTCAGCTGGGAGCTCGGCTGGCCCCAAACATCCAAGAGTCCTCCCTCACTCCCCTACACTGGGGTTTCTCTGCTCTCCTTCCACGTGGTTCCTTGTCCCTGTCCTATCTGCCCGAGTTTCTCTTTCCATGGTGGCCAACTTCCAAAAGAGAGAGAGAAAGCAAAAGGCCCCAGGCCATTTAAGCCTACGCCTGGAATGGGCACAGAGTCATTTCCACCGTATTCTCTGCGTCAAGGAAAGCCGCGAGGCCAGTCGCAAGTCCAGGGGAGGGGACCCAGGCCCTCCGCTTTCTGGGAGGAGTATCGTACAGGTTCAGGCAAGGAGAAACTGTTGGCAGCCGCCTTCGGGAGAGCGCACTCTCTCTCGCACGTTGCCTGCCACGCACCAGCCTCCCCGGGTGACTGGCCGCTCCTGGGGCTCGCCTTGCAGTGGCACGCCTCGGGCTGGTGGCTGCGTCGTCTGCTAGGATACCTTCTTACCCCCTTCGAGATTCAGCTCTGCGTTATTGTTCGATGCCTCATTCCCAAACCTCTCAGCTCGGAACTCATCGTTCCTCCCCTGCCTTGGCTAGACTTCCAGCCTTGCCCTCGTGCCCTGCAATCGACAGTCGTGTTGGCTTCGGGTAAGCACCAGTCCCTGTCATCGACGGCCAAAACAAGGCTGCATAGCCAACAAGCCGAGTCCCCGTGGCAAACCATTCGTTTAGCTCCCTAGTTTGTGGGGTCTGGCCGATCTCAGCTGGGGTCTTTCGCAGGTGGGTCTGCTAGCTGACCTACCATGGCCTGGGCTGGGACGACACGGGTAACTTGTCTCCAGGACTCAGCAAGCTGGTCAGCCTGTTCTCGTGACAGTGGCGGAGGAGACGGGCAGAAGGGGAAATGTACACACACTTTGTGAAGCCCCTGCTTGCACCGAGTCGGCCAACAGCCCATCGGCCACAGCAAATCCCAGGGCAGAGTCCGGAGCCAAGGACTGCAGAACCGTCTCCCCCGGAGCAGAGCATTGCAGAGTCACTGAGCAAAGCATGTGGACACAGGGACGGGTGAAAAATGGCGAGGCCATAAATATAATCAATCTTCCAACTCTAACTGGCTGATTTATCTTCACTGTGCTAAAAATTCTGTCCCAAATTGGTTGGAGTTCGGATGGAGGAGATAAGCCAGGAAACTCAGCCATTCTAGCTCTGTGACCTTGAGAAAAGCATTTGACTTCCACTAAAGTCTCAGCCGTGGAACAGGGACGAGGGAAGTCCCCCCACCCCCACCTCCTATGATACAGAATTAGGGTAAACAATTGAGATCTTGG
Source organism: Ursus maritimus (assembly GCF_017311325.1). NCBI lineage: Eukaryota > Metazoa > Chordata > Mammalia > Carnivora > Ursidae > Ursus > Ursus maritimus. The sequence goes on from NW_024425230.1 coordinate 36,336,596, forward strand.
GTCCACCTGGTTTCCTCATCTGTAAAATGGAGATGACTATAGCCCACAGGGACACAGCAAGGACCCAGTGAGTCAGCATCGAAGACTTAGGTCACTGCCGGACACCCAGCAAGTACTGACCTTCGGGAGGAAGGTGGCGCTTGCTAGAGACCCCTCAATGCCCCGTCCCTTCCCTTCCTGGCGCCTGTTAAATGAGAATCTGTGCTGATGTGTGCGACTCGTTGTCAAAAGTCTTTCTCCCCCACGTAAAGCAAGAGCTCCGTGAGGGCAGCCCCGTGCCCAGCGTGGTTTCCCTAGCGTCAGACACAAAGAGGGCGCTCATGGAGTATTCGTGGAATGAGTGGCTGCGTGAACACATGGACAAATGAGAGGGAGAATGAAGGGGGGCGTGGATGGAGACCCACTGGAGGGTTTGGCGAGACTAGAAAAGGTTTCGTTATGCCTGACCATTTCAAGGTCCCTTACCAAGAACAATCTCTTTCCTTCCACAAATCTTAAATGTATAGGGAGCCTGCCCCAGCTACTCCTAGACCCCACACGTGGGGATATACCCTTCTCCAGGAGCTGATCGTTGGGGGCAACAACCCGCTCTGCATTGCCATCCCTTGACGCCCTGAGCCCGAGGTCTCTCCCCACAACAGTAGGAGCGATCTCATGAGCAAACCACTGATCACTCTCCCTACCCCTCACAACACCCCCAACCCAGGGAGCTAACGCAGCTGCTATCCCCATTTCACAGAGGAGGAAACTGAGGTTGCTAAGTGACCAAGCACATTGGTCAGTTCTACACCCCACAGAAATAGCCCAGGAACCGTCCCAGAGCACCCAGGTGAGTGGGCACTGAGCAGAAGCTTGAGGGTCTGCTGCCCTGCCTGAACCTTCACCCCTGGAGAGAAAGACCCTCAGGCGGGAAGGGCTGACACAGATGGTCTCTGCCCCGGTTCCTGCCCTGAAGAGTCACGATAGGGCTGAGTGTAGGCAGTTTCAAAGTGTCTACCCCAGGCATCACTCAAGCCCAGAGACGCTCCACTCGCGAAACCAGCTGACCCGCTGCCTCGGCTCGGACCCCAGCCACCCCCGGGGGTGTCTCAGTTACTTCTGCCGACCACAGTGCTGATGGGCCATTGTGATGGTCTTGGATTATTTAGAAACAGGAAAGGAGGATTTAATCCATGTCATTTGGGCGTAACACCAACTTGCCTCCACCGAGGCTCTCCTTCCCCCCAAGTGAGGCTCATTATTTCTTTTCTTTTTTTTTAGATGTATTTATATATTTGAGAGAGAGCATGAATTGGGGGGAGGGGCAGAAGAAGAGGGAGAGAGAGTCCCGAGCAGACTCTGTGCTGAGCACGGAGCCCAACGCGGGGCTTGATCTCACAACCCTGAGAGCATGACCTGCGCCGAAACCAAGAGTTGGTCAATCAACCGACTGCACCACCCAGGCGCCCCTGAGGCTCGTTATTTCCATGGGGCAAAGGGGAGTCTGAGGCTGGAGATCATAAGTTATCGGCCCAAAGTTACCCATCGAGGCAGTGATAGAAGCTGGGGTATCTTAACAGGCAGGGCCTTTGGAATCCTTTCCCACTCATTTATGCAAACTCAGTTGCTTGTCTGCCCCAGGGAGGAAGAAGGAGAGGCAGTCATTCCCTTTTGATGGAATTTTCCTTCTTTCACGATGAGTGTGGCACACATAAAAGCTTTTAATACACGCTCTCGCGTGGCGGGGTGGCGGGAGGGAGAATACTGCTCGGTGCATCTCCAGCTCTTACAGGGGACCTGAGTTCCTCTCTGGAGGCCCTGGCCCTTGCCACCATCCCCGGGGATTAGGGACCCAGCACCTCTGAGGTCAGGCCTCCATTCTGGCTAAGCATGCTGGGTTCGCCCTCCCTGGGGCTCCCGGACCCTGTCCTCAGCAGGGAGGCAAAACTGTTCCCCACAGAGCGAGCGGCCTCCTTTTCTGAGGCCAGTCGCCTCTCTCCTCCCAGGGAGATCAGATGTGCTCGCATAATGGGGCTGTGGTTTCCACTCCGGGCTCCGAAGCCAAACTCCATGGAGTCTCAAATATCCCCCAGGCCTCCGAGGAGGAAGGCCGCTGAGCGTGTCCGGGGAGAGGGCTGCATCTGGTCCGCGTTAACCAGTAGCTGAACTGCCTCGAACCCTGTCGAGGAGTAGGGCCCGAAAGTGGGGAGACCACGGGGGAGGACCCGGCGGGACAGAGCGCAGCTCCCCGCTAGCCTCCCCCGGGCCATCGCGGCCCTTCCCCCAGGACCGCGAAGCTCAGAAGGCCCTTGGTGACGTGTAGGCCAGACGTCCCACTTCGTAGGGTAGAAGCTGAGGGCTGAGGCGGCTCAGGCCGCTTGGTGGCTTCTGCGACGAGTCGAAAGTTCTGTCCACTGCCTCACGCCAGACGCTCAAACCCTGGCAGGTCCAGGGCAGGGCCTTCTCCCAGAAGGGGGACCCCGAGCCTCCTCGTCTGTCCCTCCCACCGCCTCGAATCGGCATGGACAGGCAGGCGGCTGTTGGCGGCCAGCCCGGGAGGAAGCAGAAGCTGGCATTAGGGGTTCACGTGACTTCAACAGGAGGTGGGAGAAACACCGACGCCCTAGGAAGAAGTGATTCACGGAAGGCATGAGAACAAGGGTTTCTCCAAACACGTGCTTCTCGGCCTGCACACCCCAGGCCCATCTTCCCAGACCAGTCGGGCCCACACTGCCTGAGCTCCTGGACCGTCCTGGTCCTCCCTCCCGTCGGGCCCCTGTGTGCCCCGGCAGGTTCTCACGGTGGCCTCATTTCAAAGAGGAGGGACCTGGGGGCTCCCTCTCTGAGCATGGGATGCTGGGTTGGGGGGAGTCCGGCTACTCCCTCCAATTGCTTCTCTCCACTTCTGAGCCTGAGCCGGGGCACGTGGGGTCCCCCTCCTGGGATGTGCCGGCTCTGCTCCCCAGTGCTCCCAGACCTTTGTCTTTTGCTCCGCCCGGGGTCCAACTGGGCAAGGGGCAGAGAGCACAATGGTCGTGACCCGATTTTGTTTCTGTGCTTGTTCTTTGGCCCCGAAGAAGCCTTCAGAACAAAGTTTTATATAAATAAGAAAGAGAAGGGGTGTGTTTTTGAAGCTGAGTTTTCTCCCACCTCCCGCATCCACACCCACCAACCGAATGATTTGACCTTTTTAAAGTACAATAAGTTTAAATAGGTCCGGAAGAAATGTAAACAAGCCTCGCTCTTTATCTGCACCGTTTGGCAAAAAAGAAAGAAAGAACGTGAGAGGAAGGAAGGAAGGAAGGAAGGAAGGAAGGAAGGAAGGAAGGAAGGAAGAACAAGCCTGGCTGGCTCAGTCAGAGGAGCGTTGTGAGACTCTGGATCTCGGAGTTGTAAGTTCAAGACCCACATCGGGTGTAGCGATACTTCAAGATTTTTTTAAAATCTTAAAAAGGGAAAAAGAGAGAGAGAAAGGAAGAAAAGGAGGAAAAAAGAAAAAAGGAGAAGGGAAGGAAGGAGGGAAAGGAAGGGGGTGAATAAAAATGAAAACGTCTCCAAACTCAGGAAAGCACAGATTAGAAGTAAGAGCATCTACAAAGCTGTGATCACCAAGACAGCATGGTACTGGCACAAAAACAGACACATAGACCAATGGAACAGAAGAGAGAACCCAGAAATGGACCCTCGGCTCTTTGGGCAACTAATCTTTGATAAAGCAGGAAAAAACATCCAGCGGAAAAAAGACAGTCTCTTCAATAAATGGTGCTGGGAAAATTGGACAACTACATGCAAAAGAATGAAACTTGACCACTCTCTCACACCATACACAAAGATAAACTCCAAATGGATGAGAGACCTCGATGTGAGACAGGAATCCATCAAAATCCTAGAGGAGAACATAGGCAGCAACCTCTACGACATCGGCCAAAGCAACCTTTTTCATGACACATCTCCAAAGGCAAGAGAAACAAAAGATAAAATGAACTTGTGGGACTTCATCAAGATAAAAAGCTTCTGCACAGCCAAGGAAACAGTCAAAAAAACTAAGAGGCAGCCCACGGAATGGGAGAAGATATTTGCAAATAACACTATAGATAAAAGACTGGTATCCAAGATCTACAAATAACTTCTCAAACTCAATACACGAGAAACAATAAACAAATCATAAAATGGGCAGAAGATATGAACAGGGACTTTTCCAATGAAGACATACAAATGGCTAACAGACACATGAAAAATGTTCAAAATCATTAGCCATCAGGGAAATTCAAATCAAAACCACATTGAGATACCACCTTACGCCAGTTAGAATGGCAAAAATAGACAAGGCAAGAGACAACAAATGTTGGAGAGGATGTGGAGAAAGGGGATCCCTCCTACATTGTTGGTGGGAATAGAAGTTGGTACAGCCACTCTGGAAAACAGTGTGGAGGTCCCTTAAAAAGTTAAAAATAGAGCTACCCTATGATCCAGCAATTGCACTACTGGGTATTTACCCCAAAGATACAGGCGTAGTGAAGAGAAGGGCCATATGCACCCCAATGTTCATAGCAGCATTGTCCACAATAGCTAAATCGTGGAAGGAGCCGAGGTGCCCTTCAACAGATGACTGGATTAAGAAGTTGTGGTCCATATACACAATGGAATATTACTCAGCCATTAGAAAGAACGATTACCGAACACTTGCAGCAACATGGACGGGACTGGAGGAGATTATGCTAAGTGAAATAAGTCAAGCCGAGAAGGACAATTATCATATGGTTTCACTCATGGAACATAAGAAATAGCAGGAAGATCTGTAGGAGAAGGAAGGGAAGAATGAAGGGGTGGTAAACAGAAGGGGGAGTGAACCACGAGAGACTATGGACTCTGGGAAACAAACTGAGGGTTTCAGAGGGGAGGGGGGTGGGGGGATGGGTTAGCCAGGTGATGGGTATTAAGGAGGGCACGTATTGCATGGAGCGCTGGGTGTTATATGCAAACAATGAATCATGGAACACTACATCAAAAACTAAGGATGTACTGTATGGTGACTAACATAATAAAAAATTATTATAAAAAATAAAATAAATAAAAATAAATAAATAAAAATTTAAAAAAAAGAAGTAAGGGCATCAGGAAACCCTGACATTGCACAGTTCAGACTGCATCCTGGGAGTAGAGTTACGTGGGCTCCCTGCTGCGCCAAAGGGTCTTTAAGAAAGTGACAGCCTGGGGCGCCTGGGTGGCACAGCGGTTAAGCGTCTGCCTTCGGCTCAGGGCGTGATCCCGGCATTCTGGGATCCAGCCCCACATCAGGCTCCTCCGCTATGAGCCTGCTTCTTCCTCTCCCAGTCCCCCTGCTTGTGTTTCCCTCTCTCGCTGGCTGTCTCTATCTCTGTCCAATAAATAAATAAAAATCTTAAAAAAAAAAAAGAAAAAAAGAAAGAAAGTGACAGCCTCAGGGCACACAGCCCAGTCTAGCACTAATTCTCTAAACCTTGGGCTGTATAGACAGAGCAGCCAGCTCTCAAGAGAAGAGGGCACATGTGTAGCACTGACACCTGGCAGGGCACTTCAGGCAGAGAAAACAGCATGTGCAAAGGCCCGGAGGCCCCAGAGAACACGGCCCAGCCTGGGATTAGCAAGTTGCCAACTCTGGCTAGACAGTGGGTATTGATGAGAAACACGGTGCAGGGGTCTGAGCCTTGCATGACATGGGGAGAGGTTTGGGGTTCATGCTTACACCAACAAGACCACTTTCAGTGGCCAGGAGCAGAAAACCCTGACGCTACCAGCTTAGTGAAAAGGAGATTTAAGAGCTCATGTGTCAAGGAGGTGAGATGAATGACATCTGGGTTTAGTTAATTCAAGCAGCTCAGCCACATCTCCCAGGACCCCATTAATTGCTGCCTCTGCTCTGCATCTTCCGTAGGGTCACACTGTTCTGAGACGTGTCCCCTCATGCACCTAAGGTGGCTGCCTTGGTTCCAACATCACATGCAAACCCCACAATGTTCAGAGGTGCTCCGTGGCGCTCCCCTACCAAACCCCATCTCTCTCAAACAATCAAGGAACTCCTTCCAGAATTCCTCTAGCTTCCTTCCACTTATAGGAGGGCCAGGAGGCATCCCTCCTGCCCTTGAACCAATCTGCCCTTGAACCAATCTCCATGGTGGGCTGAGACCAGAGCCGCCCCTGGGAACCTCCGGGTGTGGGCTTAGGAAGACAGAGGAACAGCATTGCTGCTCTGCCAGCAAGGGAGACGGACATTCAGGAGTGGGTGCGGAAGAGGCATCCACTGTGTCTGGTAAAATCCCGAAAGCGCTGGAGCCTCCATTTCCTCGATGATAAGATGGGAATAACGGTTTCTGCCTCACAGGATTGCTTTTGAGAATAAAATCGCGTATCTCCTGGAGAGCCCTTGCAGGAGTTCCGAACACATATTAATCTGTCATCAATACCAGTCATCACTCAATTATCCTTCTGCCTAATCCAAGCTCTCATTCTCTAAGTTCAGCTAGGTCCCGGATAGAAACACAGGGAGCAGTATGACAACGGCCGGGGGCGGGGGGAAGTCCCTTCTTCCCTCTCTGGGCCTCAGGTTGCTCATTTCCACAATGAGGTGATTGGGCCAAGTAACCTCTGTACCCTGACCTTTTAGCCATGACCCTTTGTGGGGTCCACAAGCCACACCAGACTGCTCACTCATTCTGGAACCTACCATGCTCAGCTTGCTCAGGCTGTGCTCTCGGTTTAGAAAGGACACCTCAAATGCCCCATGTCGGAAACCCTTCCCACTCTGCACCTCTGAATTCAGCTGAGCCCGACTCGCACTGCACTGGGGGCACCTGCTCCCCAAGTTTGGAAGTGTGACTCATCTCCTGGTGGGAGCCCTGGAGGGAAGCTGGTGTTTGAGGTCTGAGGCTCCCAGTGACCAGCAGGGGGTGGTGCACAGCAACGGCTCTGTAAGGTGTTCCTTCTCTCTTACTAACACCATGAGTGAGCAGGAAATATTCGTTGAGGCCCTACCTTGATCTGAGAAAGGCTTCAATCACCTTCCATGGAATGTCTTATTTCATGCATGTAACATCTGACCCACGAGGTAGTTACTATTATCATCCCCACACTACAGATGAAGGACCTGGGGCTCAGAAAGGTTAAGTGATTGGCCCAAGGTCACACAGCAAGTGAGCAATGGAGCCAGAATTGCACCCCGGGCCTGTCGGGCTTCAGAGGCCCTGTTCCTTAAACAATGACTTGGTCTATAAGGAAATGGAACCAAATGTCCATCCCCTAGACGTTACCCAGATGTCGTTCTTTTCAATTTGTTAGGATAGGTTATATGGTCCAGTCTGTGGTCTATCTTGGTGAATGTTCCATGTGCACTTGAGAAGAATGTCCATTCTGCCATTATGGGATGATGTTTTCTATAAGTTAAATCCAGTTGATTGATGGTGCTGTTTATTTTATTTTTGTTAAGATTTTATTTATTTGACAGAGAGAGAGACAGCCAGAGAGAGAGGGAACACAAGCAGGGGGAGTGGGAGAGGAAGAAGCAGGCTCCCAGCAGAGGAGCCCGATGGGGGGCTCGATCCCAGGACTCGGGTCACGCCCTGAGCCAAAGGCAGATGCTTAATAACAGAGCCACCCGGGCGCCCCTGTTGGTGCTGTTTAGTTCAACTATGTCCTTGCTGACGTTCTTCCCACTGGATCTGTCTGTTACCGACAGTGGGGTGTGAATCCCCAAGTATACTGGTGGTTTGTCTATTTCTCCTTGCAGTTCTTTCAGTGTTTAGCCTCATGGACTTTGATGTTCTCTTATTAGGTACGTGCACATTAAGGATTATTTTATCTCCTTGAAGAATTCATCCCTTTGTCACGATGCAATGCCCATTTATCCCTGATCGATTTCCTTGTTTTGAAGTCTGCTTAGTCTGAAATTACCGTAGCTGCTCTAGCTTCCTCTGATCAGTGTTAGCATGGTGTATCTTTCTCCACTGCTTTTCTTTTCATGTATCTGTGTCTCTCTTTTTAAAGTGGGCTTCATCCAACTCTTGGTTTCAGCTCAGATCGTGATCTCAAGGTCGTGAGACCGAGACCCACATCGGGCTCTGCACTCAGCGTGGAGTCTGCTTGTGCCTCTCTCTTCCTCTCCCACTGCCCCTCGCCCATGCTTGTTTGCTTGCTCTCTCTCTCTCAAATAAATACATCTTTAAAAAATAAGTAAGTAAATAAACAAATAAATAAATAATAAGGTGGGCTTCTTAAAGACAACAGCTAGTTGAGTCTTGTTTGGTTTTTTTTTTCCCCTCTGGTAGTGTCTGTTTTTTAATTGGTATATTTACACCATTCATATTTAAGTCGATACTAATAGGGTTGGATTAATATCAACCATATTTGTAACTGTTCTTTTGTTTGTTACACTTGTTTCTTTTCTTAATCTTCCCCTCTATTTCTGCCTTCTCTGGTTTTATGTGGTTTCATTTCCTCCCCCCTCTTATGATAGCAATTAAATTCCTTTAAAAATTTTTTTAGTTGCTGCGCTAGTGTTTGCAACATACCTTTACAATGAATCTAAGCTCACTTCCAATAGCGCAGCGCGGCTTCACGGTATCTAACAGCAATACGCTCCCAGCCCACCCCCACCCTCGTTACATTGCTGGTATTCATGTCATTATCCAAAGGCTATAATCACCCAATACTTCTTTTTTTGCTACTATTTTTGCTATTTTTACTACAAACATTTATCCATTAGATCAATTAAGAATAAGAAAAATAAGGGGCACCTGGGTGGCTCAGTAGGGTAAGCATCTGACTCTTGGTGTTTGGCTCAGGTCATGATCTCAGGGTCATGAGAGGTAGCCCTGTGCTGGGCTCTGCACTCAGCAGGGAGTCTGCTTAAGACTCTCTTCTGCCTCTGCCTCCCCCTCTGCCCCTCCTTCCGCTCACACACACTCTCTCTCTAAAATAAATAAATAAATAAAATCTTAAAAAAAAAAGTAAGAAAAATAAAAGATTTTATTTGATCTTCATTATCTCGTCTCTGATACTCTTCTTTCTCCCCATAGATCCAGGTTTCTGATCTACGTATTTTCCTTCTCTCCAAAGAACTTCTTTTAACATTGCTTGGAAGGCAGGCCTACTGGTGACAGATTCCCTTAGTTTCGGTGACGGGGTGTTCCCATCATGTGCAGGTTACACCTGTTATAACTGTCCCACTGTTCTTGGACATTCTGTTTCTTCCCCCCCCCCCCATTCTTTTTTCTCTTTGCATTTCAGTTTGGGAAGTTTCTACTGACATATCTTCATGCTCACGGATTCTTTCCTTGGCCAATTCACTCTGCTCATGGGTCCATCAAAGACATCTTCATTTTTGTTAGTGTTTCCGATTTTCACATTCCCTGTTGACTCTTAAAGTTTCCATCTCTCTGCTTACGTTACCCATGTGTTCTTGCATGTTGTTTCCTTTTTCCACTGGAATATTAATCATGGTTATTTTAAACCTCCTATCTGTTTAATTCCAAAAATCTTTGTGTTATCTGAGTCTGATTCCGTTACTTCCTTCATCTCTTCAGAGTGTTTTTCCTTGACTTTCAGTTTACACGCCTTACAATTTTTTGTGGAAACCTAGATGTGATATATCAGGTTATAGAAACCAAGGCAATTAGGCTTTTAGTATGAGGCTTTATGTTAATTTGGCTAGGAGCTGAACTACGTTTGAGATTTGCTGTAGCCGGGGTGCCAGGGCTTCGGCATCCTAGAATTTCCTCACTCGTTTGCTTCCTGCCCTGTTGCCTTTGGGTTTCCCTAAGAACGTCTTCTGAAAGAGAATCTGCATCTTGCAGTTCTTTCCCTTGTAATCCACCGTTAGTACACTGGAGTCCTGCTGCGTTGGTGGTAAATTGTTGGGGAGGAGAAGCATTCTGTACTCTTTTATCATTAAATCTCAGCTTTTTTTGTTGGCCTGTGTCCCTGGGCTGTGACCTTCAGAAGCATATTTAGCCCTTTTTTTTCCCTCCTTAAATGACATGGGAAGGCTAGAAAGGGCTGGGATTGTCTAATTGTCCTTCCCCCGATCAGACAAGGCTCTGGGAAAGCAGTTTCTTCTGAAGGGTAGGTCTTTGTTATGGAAAAAGTTCTGGGCATATTTCAAAGTGTTTATTTCTTCTGCCCAAAACAGAAGGGGTTTTTCTCTGATCTTCACCATGTGAACTGGGTAGGACTCCTGGGGGTAAAGCCCATGAAAGTATGGGCGTGCCTAGGAATGGGCCAAGTTTGTAACTTTCAACCCGGTCCGTACTCAGCTTCCAGCAGGTCATCAAAATTACCATTGAAGAGCAACAACACAATAATAATACCACCTTAAGAAAGAGAATGGGAGGAAACTTTTGGAAATGATGGGGCTGTTTATGGCCCAGATGGTGCTGACGGTGTCATGGGTGCATACTTACGTGCAAACGCATCGCGTTGCATACGCTAAATACTACAGCTTTCTGTGTGTCAATCATAATGTGTCAACTGTACCTCGAAAGCGTGTTTTTAAAATTATCACTGCGGAGAGGGAGGATAGAAAGTTACCACTTAAGTGTTCCGAAGAGCTACTGGTTCTGGTGGGTCTGCTTCAGAGAAGTTGATCGTGGTTGATTCTCCGTGTTCACCCATCTCGCCAGGTTTCCGAGGGGCAGTTGGCCCATTGACCCTCATTCCCTGATGTGTCTAAAAGCCGTTGACTTGGGGCTTATTCAGCTTGCTCTTGTGTGAGGATGGGAGTGACAATTTCCAAGCTCTTCATGCATCAGAGCAGAAACCAAAAGTACCCCCCACCCCGCCACACCCCCACCACTTGCTGGCATTTTTAACACATGCGCCAAATGCCTGCCATCCAGTCATGGGACAGAGGGACAGGCAAACTGTGCTGTAGAGTAAATCCAGGAGCAGCTCAACCCACTACAGGTCCATTCAGCACACTTGCCCTGCTCCTGCAAGACGAAGCTAACACCCTGGGGAAACTGAGGCCCTAGGGAAAGAGCTGCGAACCATGTCTGCAGGCCCCGTCCGCCTTCCCACTCCTCTGCCAGTTCTAGTCTTCTGGATCCCCTTACCTCTTTGAGGGACCAGACGGGGCTGCAGGGGAGGTAAAAGCGTGGGGTCATGTGAAGTGGGGGTAAGACTGAGGTCAGGCTGGCCGGTCAGATCCCCCAAGAGCTGGCTCCACACTTCCCTGACTGACCTTGGGCTGCTCACCACACTTCTAGGGCCTCCGTCCTTTGTAAGCTCAGAAAGGAAGAGTACTTTCCAACTGTGGGGAGGAGGGAAATGCCTGGCACTGAGCCTGGCGCATCACAGGTATCCTACGAACACATTTCCTTCTGTCCCCGCGGGAGCCCCTGTCACCTCCAGAATCCAAGCCAGTCGCCTTGGCGCTGAGCATTCCTCTGTCGGCAACCCCTTTCTTCCAGCCCCCCCACCCCCAGCCCAAGGGCCACGCAGACGAGGGAACAAAGGAAGGCTGAAAGCAAAGAGCTTGGGTTAATGGAGTTACGTGCCAAGTACCGCTCGAAGTCCTTTCTGGGTATCCGCTGATTTAATCTACGCGCACACCAAATGTATCATCTAGGAAATAGCGTCATTCTTATTTTACAGAAAAGGAAAGTTGAAGCCCCCCGAAGTCCACAGCAAGGATCACCATCGGAAAATGGCAGAGCCTGGGTTTGAACCCAGGAAGAGAGGGTAGAGGAAGTGAAGATCCCTGACCTTGGGAGGGGGACACTTGGCAGGGGCAGGGGCCCTCCCACTATCCTGGTTTGAGTTTTAAGGACTGACGTCTCCCCACCCCCCTCCCCGTGCCCTTGAGCTCCAGAATTTGCCGAGGGGCTGTTGGTCCTGACTGACAGAGTAGCAGGAGCCCCCAGGGGAGCTGGGCTCAGCCTGGTGGGCATCCCAGATCCTATCCTCCTGTCCCCCTCTGTGGCAGTTAGGGGCTTGGGGACATGCCTCGGCGCCCCACCCAGTGCTTCTCAAGCTTGAATATGCACAGGAACCCCCAGAGATCTGGTTAAAATGCAGATTCGGATTTAGTAGGTTTGGGGTGGGGCTCAAGACTCTGAACTGGCTCCTGGGCCGTGTTGCTGCTGCTGGTCGTGGGACCACTCTTGAAGAACAAGATTTCATGAGGCCTCACCTCTGTGCAGCCCAGCTTCCTCCTGGCCCTTCCTCTTTCCCTCACTCCACCTGCCTGCTCCGTCTGTGTTCCCCAGTTCTGGGTAAGAGTTCTCCCCACCGCCACCCCTGGGGTGCCAGGGCAGCCTCTGGGGGGCTCTTAGGAAAAGCTGCCCAGCTACGTAGGGAAAGGTCAGCCGCATAAAGCAGTTACCCAGCCCAGACCAAGTCTGCGCGTTGGGCCCAGCACCTTCCATCACCGCTAGATCCCAGAACACTGGCTGCAAAGCAGCACTTAGGTCGCCTGTCAAACGGAGACATGATCACAGAAACTGCCCGCACAGGGTACTTGTGGGAAGTAAATGTGCAAAGCAGTTAGCCCGGATCCGGCACCCAGTAAGCATTACCTCTTCATTTTTGAATGAATAACCAGCCGATGTGGGCTCGAAGGGGACTTACGGATCCCCAAGAGCGGCAGTCCGCAAACCTGCCGAGCTTCAGAACGGCCTGCAGGCTTTGGTAAAACTCAGGTCTCTGGACCCCACCCCCAGAGTTTCTGACTTAGTAGGGCTGGCGTGGGGCCTGAGAATCTGCATTGCTGACCAGTTCCCAGGTGATGCGGATGCTGCTGGTCCAGGACCCATGCTGAGATCGTGTCTGATCTGGGGGAGCTCCAGCCCCCGCCCTGTGAGGAGGAGCCCGGAAGCCAGAGCTGGCAGGGCCAGACCGGGTCACACGGGGAGGCAGGAGACTTCCCACCGGCCTGGGCTCCAGGCATACCAGCGAGGGGCTCTTCTGAGGCCCGAGGCCCCTCCACAGGCCTCTCCTCCAAGCCTGCCCCCTCTGGTCTGGCCCAGTGCCCCGGCCCTCAGAAGGCCCCTCCACCCAGCTTTGTTTGCATTCCTGGAGTCTGCGTCAGCCTGGGCAGTGGGCATGTCTATGCGGGCAGCCTGGTGCAGTCCTGGTGGCTGGCCCTGTGCTCCAGGCCTCCTGGGCTGGGTCCGTGGTGGCCACGCAGGGCTCACTGAGCAGGCCTGGTGACTCACGCTTCCTCCTGGATTCCGGGAAATGCTTTCCCACTGCTACTGCTGCCGCCTTTTTCTTGTTAAATGAGAACTTCTCTGCAGGCTTCCATGGTAACCTCGGGATGGGGAAGCAGCGGGGAAAGATGGACAAATCCATTCCCCAGAAGGGCCCCAAGAATTCCCATCTCTCTCTCCCCCATCGTCTCACACACACACACACTCCCACCCTCTTGCCAGCCCTGGCCTGAGCCCCCAACCCACCACGGAGCTTTGGTCCAGCCGGGCCAGCCCCAGAAATGCTTGCTTTTATTAAAAAGGACTGGCCTCACAAAGGCACGACTGTAGGAAAGGTTGTAATTTGCCCAAATAAAACTTAATTTGACCCATGAAATAGCTGTGGTTTATTGTGTAATAGACGTGCTATGGGTTTCAATTTAATAGAAGCCGATATAATAGGGGGCCAGCTGGGGCCTCCGGAGTCCGGCCTCTTTCCCACCACGCACAGTAGGGCCGCACAGCCCGCCCTGACGGCGGGACCCTCCACCAGGAGAGGATGGAGAAGGGCTGCCCACAGTCTCCTGGCCCAGACCAGGGAGGCCCGTGGGAGAAAGAACCCAGGGACAGACAAGGAAGAGTGTTTGAAGGGGCGGGGGGAAAGGAAAGAAATGAAAACCACCCTTTTTCCAAAGCAAGGCTGCGAGCGAGCTTGTGAGTCTGAGGAGGGGGCTGGGGAGCTGAGTCACTTTCCTGTCCCCTGCTGGAGCGGGAGGGCCCCTGCCAGGGGCTGTGGGAGAAAGGAAAATGGTATGTCACCTGGAATGTGCTTGGGGGCTGTCCCTCTGAGAAAGCCTTCAGGGACAGTCCCTGGAGCAGTGGCCCAGGGACTGCCTTGGCCCCCAGAGTCTTTGCATGCAGCTGCCTATCCCCAGGCTCCGCATGATGGCGGCACAGGCTGGGGGAGTGAGGCCGGGTGGGGGGCTCACTTGGGTCTGGGGAGGCTCCCAGAGACCCTCCGGTCAGCACCCCCTGACCCCAGCCTGCCCTGGTAGTCCAGACCGAGGACAAGGTCAAGAGCCTAGGAAGCAGATCAGTGGGCTCTCATTCTATGAATCCTTATGACCTACTGGTGTGGGTCAGGGACAGGGACAGCTAGTGTGGGCTGCCAGTCTGGTCTTCCAGCCCACCGGGGGCACTGACCCACTGATTGAGGCCGGTAGGGAAGGGAAAGTGGGCAGGAGAGGTGGGACCTCACCTGGGCCAGCGTCTCCTGGAGCCTGGTGTCTCTCCACACCTGTCATGTGCATGATCTCATTTAACCCTCATGATACTTTTCCATAGTATTAGTGGCTGGGGTGGTGGCTTGTCCAAAGTCATAGTTACTCTGGACCTTCTGAGGCCTCCCGTGGGTGGAGACGGTGTCCCAGGAGCAGCCCCGCCCATTCTCCAGTCTTTTCTGGCTCTGGGGGCTCTGATCCTGGGTCCAGGCTGCTCCTGACTCATTCTCCCCATAAAGCTTCCGTACAAAGACCTTTATTTGGCCCCATGTGATCTTGGACACACCTCTGAGCCCCAGTGTTCTCCTTTGTAAAGGGACAATAATGACACGTACCCCACAGAGGCCGTTCTGGGGATTAAACGAGATACCATATAGAAGCATCTGAGCCGGGGCTTGGCGTTCAGTTGATACTCCTAGAGTCCACCTGTTTCCAGCAACTCACCCCGAGAGCAACACATGCCAGGTATGCTCTGGACGTCAGTTTGGGAGACGGAACCGTCTGGATTTGAACTCGAACTCTGCCGTTCACCTGCCAGGTATCCAGCCAGGTCATTTCACCTGAGGCTCAGTTTCCCCACCTATGAAGCGGGCAGAACACTACCTACTCCACAAGGACGGCGGAGTAATTTAATGAGATAATTCGTGGCATATAATAGATACTCAATAAATGATCGTTGCTTTATTATTTCTTATCATCGTTATTCCTCTCTTCTAAATGCTCTTCCGTGGCCTGACCGCCAGGGTGCATGACCGACATGTCTGGCGTAGCACTGCCCCGTCATCTTGCCTGTGCTGTCCCTCCAGGCCCCCAAGGAGTGCTGAGCCTGTCTGTGAATCAGGGTTTCTGTGCTGAGGCTCAGAGAATCCTCTGCATCCCAAGAACCCCCAAAACAAATCACACATGAATCCAGTGACTGGACGAGTGGAAACCAGTTACCTGGAAGCATCTGTAGGACGTGGTCTTCTGTTCTTAGAACATGTCACGTCTTCGCCAAACCTGCTGTTGGGCAGACACGGGTGGGTCTGCGGGGCATCTGGAATGGTAGGAGCCTCATTAGTCAGGGTGGGGTCCTCTCTGAAAGCCGAATGAGGCTGAGATGCACCCCATCACCTCCCGAGGACTGGGGGCATCCTCCTCTCTTCCCCCCGCCCCCACCCTGCCCACTCCCACTGCTGCCTACTGGGCCATAGGGAGGGCAGGAAGCCCAGTTAGAAAGTCGAGCTGTGGGGCGCCTGGGTGGCACAGCAGTTGAGCGTCTGCCTTCGGCTCAGGGCGTGATCCCGGCGTTCTGGGATCGAGCCCCACATCAGGCTCCTCCGCTATGAGCCTGCTTCTTCCTCTCCCACTCCCCCTGCTTGTGTTCCCTCTCTCGCTGGCTGTCTCTATCTCTGTCGAATAAATAAATAAATAATCTTTAAAAAAAAAAAAAAAAAGAAAGTCGAGCTGTGGCCCTGTCATCTAGAGCCACGACGTGGGGCTTACACAAGATGGGAGCCCTCCAGCAGCATGGCTTTGCTCGAGGTCCAGCAGACGTGTGTGTGCGTGTGTGTGTGTGTGTGTGTGTACACGCATCGACACCTAACTGCAACGTGCACGCGTACATCCGGTGCTTCGTAAGGGCGGGGGCTGAATCCAGCGCTTGCGGAACATCTATGTATGTGAGTAAATGGGGTATCGTATTCTCTCTATATTGGTTTATCACCTGCTTTTCTCCCATTCGGCCTTACAACATGATAACTCCTCCAAATAATTAAAAATAATTCTAAAACATGATATTTTTCATTAAAAAACACATACTTACGGTAAATAGTTCCAAGAAATACAAAGTGCACGGAAAACCAACCTAGTTGCACCTTGAACTCCCCTCCTGTCCTCCCAGGTGCAATTGCCAGGAGTGGTTAAACATGAGCTTGTTCGTTTGTTTTCTAAGATTTATTTTTTTATTTGTGTGAGAGAAAGAGAGCTGGGGAAGGGAGAGAAAGAATCCACAAGACTCCCCGCTGCCACGGGGCTCGATCCCACGACCCTGAAGATCGTGACCTGAGCCGAAACCAAGAGTCGGACGCTCAACTGACTGAGCCCCCCAGGTGCCTTGGTTAAGCATGAGTTTTAAAGGCTGTGTGATGTTTTGTCACATAGATGGGCCATCATTTCTGTAATTCCTTGTTATTGGATATTTAGACCATTATAGAGTTTTGCTGTTATTAAAAAAAAAAAAAAAAGAGTATTCTCAGGAAAGATCCCCAGAGGCAGAATTGCTAGAACAAAGGGCATAGACATCTTTAAGCCTTTTGAGCTGTATTGAGAAACCGATTTCCTGAACGCCGCCCCGTTTCGAGTGCCCTCGGTACAGAAGAACATTCATCCTGCTCGTCTCACTTCATCTCAGCCCCGTGGAGCACTATTTTTTTACCCGTATATGGTTTGGGTAAAGCAGTAAGTGAAAAATACCATCTCACTATTTCAAATGAATCCTTTGTTTTCTAACCAGGTTACACCTGTTCTTAGTTACTTACTTTGAAACATAAACTTAGTCACTTACAGTTTTCCTTCTGTTAACTTTCTTTCCAGGTCCACCGCCTACGTTCTTTCTATCGAGGATTTTTTTTTTTTATCTATTGAGGTTTTTAGATTTTCTTTCTTTTTGATTTGCAAGTGCTCTTTACATATTTGTTTTTATTTGAATTCATCTATGGTATGTTTGGACGTACAGAAGTTCCTAATTTTAAGTAAGCAAATACATACATCTTTTCCATGATAATTTCTTCCATTACCGCTGTGGCTTCGAGCAGCCCTTAGCAGCCAGAGATCAAAATCATCAACATTTTATTCTAGTTATTTCATGGTTTCATTGTTTTCACATTTTGCAGTCTCATCACGCATCTGGAACTTGTTCTGCTCTATAGCGAGAGGTGAAGATGTAGCTTTCTCTCGCGTCTCCGCCCCCTGCCCTCTCCTGCGTGTCCCTAGCACTGCTCATCCTTCCTTAGCACAAGGGGACCTTGGGAAGTGCAGCAGCCCCAGGCATTCCGCTGTCACCACCTGAAGACACGCGCGCGTGCACCATACCCTCAACTCGCATTCACTGTGCCCCAGGGCCCTCTGCCCAGAATCTGCCCAGAAACCGACCCGACACACTCACCACCCTCAAGCAGCTCCCAAGCCAGCCGAGCAGCAGACAGTCAGATAAAAGGCTCGAATGGGAGGGAGGTCTGGGTGCCGTGTGAGACTCTGCTGTCAGGGTCGGCCTGGGCCAGGTGAGGGGGAGCCGTCAGGAGATGGGTCCCACGGGAAAGGACAGGTGAGCTGAAGCATTGAGGAGTGAAGATATCAAGGGACACAAAGGCAGCCAACAACCAGCGAACCCCAAGGGGCCTGCGTGGCGGGGCCCGGGAGCGGGGGGAGGGAGGAGACCATCCTCTCTATATGCCATTTTGTGCCACGTGCACGTGCCTCCTGATAAATACAGGAAATGTGACTAGGGATTACGACTTTTAATGAATAGAAGGGAGTTTGACAATCAAGGCAACGGAGTGGGTGAAGGGCATCTAGGAAGAGGGAACAGCACGGGCAGAGGCTTGGAGTCACATATCAGTCCGGCCCATTTAGGGAACATTCTTATTTAGGGAACAGGTTCCGCCTAGAAGGGATGGGGGGCTGCAGACCAAGGAGGGCCTTTAATGTCCCGGAAGGAGCTTGGACTTCAGTGGGCAGCCAACAGATAGCTTTATGCAGGGGAAGGACTTGGCCAGGGCTGCATTCTAAGAAGATCCCTCTGGCTGAGGCGTAGAGGGGAACAAAGGGAGCTCCTGGAGGCCTGTGGGGGGACCCATTATGAGACAGTTGTAGCGACGTCACAGAAGGGTTATCACGTACACAGAGCCATGGTACTCTGGGAAGGCTCCTCTCAGCCCCTCCTTGAAGAGAAGTCCGGCCTGTGGGCACCTGGCTGCCAGTCACTTTGGAATCCCACCCACAGGGGAGGATTCTGGGACCCCTGTGCCCAGACCCCAATCTCACAGAGCTTGGCTTCTCGGGGGTGAAAGCCAAGTGTATAAAAAACCAAGAAGCCCAAAGGCAACCAGACTCTGAATCGAGAACAATCTCAGTCCAAACCCTGGCTCAGTCCCTTACCTCCCATGAGACTTTAGGCAAACGACTGAGCTCCTCTGAGCCTCATTTGTCCATATCTGTAAAATGGGACAGACAGATATATAAAGAGGTTAGTGAGTGTTCGGTGTGAGTATTCCATTAGATCATGTACGTAAGCTTCCCACACGTGGAAGGGGCTCAGGCTATGTGGGTAAAATCCCACTGCTCTAAAGGGGATGAGGGTTTTAGAGGGAGAGTCTAGAAAAGGCACCGGTTACCCCAGAGGACTGTCCAGGATTTCAGACACAAGAAGTCAGGTGGCATCACAGCTGACAACAGTTCATAAGGGAATCCCAGCCCAGACCCTGTGTCTGATTGACCCTTTCTGCTTCCTATCCATCCCAGGTCCTCCACCAAGCCCTTCATCCTCTCCTGGGCCATGTCTCAGACCACATCAATGTGCACCTCTGTACCTCTAGTTTTCCAAAGCACTTTCTGCTCCTGAGTTCATTTGTTCTTTGCAACCTGTCTGGAGTCTTAGACCCGTTTCACAGATGAAGAAACCGAGGCCAGCCTCCCCATATGGGGAGGCGGTATTAGGGAGCCCACTGGCTACTCCATGCTCCCCCAGCTTGCTAAGCCTCCCAACCACAGCGTCCAGAGCCAGAGCCCAGGCTGAGAAGCATGAAATTCTATGGACCAGTGTCCGCGAGTCACAGGAAAAATCCCAGCACCTCCGAGGAGGGAAAACTAGCAAGGTGCAATCCGGAAAGCACAGAAACAAGAGGCAGGAAGACCTGGTTACAACCTGCACCACCACTTGGCTGTGTGACCTTAGGCAACAGCTTGACTTCTCTGGGCTTTCGCTTCTCACCGGTAAGGCCAGCATCAACCCACAGATGCCGAAGCATTGTGGTGAGCGTGAAACAGGAACACGGAGAGTGTATCCGTTACGTATTGCTGTGTAACAAATCATCTTGGTTTTAGAGAGACTTCCTCCCAGGACTAGTCAGCCCCGTGTGTCCTGTCAACACTAGGTGTCAGGTGCCATCCATCAGCCCCACCAGATGCCGGCATGGTGGGGGGAGGGCTGGGGCAAAGGTCTGGGGGGGCTATCTTTTGCTGTTTCTCCCAACACTGTGGCTGGGGAGGAAGGTTCAGGAAACCAGAGTTGGAGCTGCCTGGTGGGGTGGCTAACCCCGCAGTCAGGAGATGGAAGGCACGGGCACTGAGTGTGGGAGGGCCGCGCAGGGCCCCGTCTGCTGGGAGGGAGGGAGTTCTATTCTAGTGCCTACACCTCTCCTTTTTTGTTGTTTTTTAAAGATTTATTTATTTGAGAGAGAGAGAGAGAAAGAGAGAGAGCTGGAGCGAGCGCAAGGAGGGGCAGAGGGAGAGAGAGAAACTTTAGCAGACTCCTCACCGAGCAGGGAGCCGGACATGGGGCCCGAGCTCACGACCCTGACATCATGACCTGAACCAAAACCAAGAGTCAGACACTTAACTGAGCCACTCAGGAGCCCCTACAGTCCACCTCTTTTCCAAACACACCTATTTGCACCCAGACCTTTCTCTCAGAAGGCCCAGGTGCAAAAGTGACAGGGCATTTTTATAAAACTGAACCAGAATTCAGCTTGAGTCCTCCTGAGGCCAGACTCCCAAGCATGAAGTTCACCAGCGAGCCTGGGTATGCGGGAACGTAAGAAGCAGCCTGTCTGGGAATGGGTAGGCGGAATGGCACGTTCTCAGACTAGGTCTCTAAACCCCACGCCCTTCTCCTCCTGGTCATTCCCCAGGAGCTGGCCCAGCAGATGAGCCTTTTGTGGGGACAGTCACAACCGATGACCAACCTGCCTTTGTCAGGAGTTTGCACCACAAGGAGGTGTGGGAAATTGAGTGGGGAACTCGCCAAGGCCATCCCTGTGAACGGGAGGGAGTGGGAAAGGTCACCGAACACCGCGACTGTCAGCCCTTTGTGGAGTGGCCTTCTGGGGTAAAAGGCACACCGCCGCTGTCACCCTGTAAATGTCCCAGAGAGCGAAAACCTGGTGTGATTGGTTTCAAGGGCCACAATGTTGTGGCTGGACTCGGCAGGCTGATCGGACAGGAACGCTCCCACCCTAACCTGGACAAGTGTCAACAGCACGGAGGCACCCGCCCATAGTCACAAGACAGGGTCAAAGTTCCGGGGCGCAGGGACCACGCCCACCACGCGACCGCCGGGTTGGCTTTGGCCAGAGCTCCCAGCGCGGCGTGCGGTGCGAAGCTCAGAGTCCCTTACTCGCGCGGGTCTCCGAGGGTCGGGGTCCGACCACATCTGGCAGGATGACAGGTCCGGGCAGCCACGGTCAGGGCGTTCTCATCAGACAACACGCCCTTACCACGGGCATCGGCAGGATTGACCCCCACAGTCCCACCAGCAGCTTCCACCTCTGCCCGCAGTTTGTGACCCGGTGGAGCGGTGTCTTCGATCCACCAGCCTGTAGTTTCCCAGGTGGTAGAGGAAGCAGCCCCTCATTGGCTCTGCCCAGCGGCCAGGAAAAGGACTCGGAGCTTCAGCGAGGGGAGTGTTGGCTGGAGCTGCGAGAACAGCCTAGACTTCCGCCCACGGAGCAGAGTGACGGTGCCCATTTTCAGCTCTGCCGAGCTGGCACCAAGGTCGAACAGCCACAGCAGTCAGTGGACACCATCGGGACAAACCCGACCTCAGAGCCTTGGGTTTCCTCTGGGAGTCTCTCTGTCCGGGGCTAATTTCCCCAAGAAGGTCAACGTTCCTTCATGGTGGTAGGACCCACTGATAGACCTTTCTTGTCTCTGAGCGGATCCGAAGTTGGCACTGCGGACGGCGAGCGGGGCCGGGCCGTCCTTCGTCCTTAGCCAGCGTGATGCGCCCACCCTCTCGTCTCCAAGTGAACCAGCCAAGGTTCTAAGAACCCCTTTGGTTTCTGCCCACAGCAGTCATGAGTTTCCCTCCCGTCCCCCGGTGTGAGGGCCCCCCGAAGCTGCTGTGGGAGAGGCAGCGCCGCCCCTGCCGCCGGGGCAGTCCTAGGAGGAGCCGTTCGCACGGGAGGAGGTGAGACTGGCCTTAGACTGGTGAGCGTCCCGCCCCCCGGAGGAGAGGCAGCAGGGCACGGCTTGGGCCACTCTGCGCCTCTTCCCGGTGCTCAGCCTGCCCCCCCCCCAGCTCCTCTTCATCCAAAGGCAGTAAAACAGAGGGTCGTCGACTGTCCACTTGGCCATACGATTTGGTCAACATATTTGCTACTGATTTTCATGGACTTCCCCCAAAATCCCACTCATTGTCTTGGGACGCCCTCCTCTTTCCTCTTCCAGCGCCCCATCCTCATCACTGTCAAGACCTGTGAGGATCTGAGATTGTACCCTATTTGCAACATAACGGTTTGCTTGCCCCCTTTCCCGGATGCTGGCAGAAGACCCCAGATTCCTGAGTCAGAGACAACAGGTCTCTACTGGTCATAGCACAGCTAGTAGCATGAGCACCTCGCTTGCCTTGGTTTCCTTGTGCGAAGACAGAAGGTGACATCGGCGCACTCGGTGGGGTGCTTTTGAGGGGAGGAAGCCTGAGCTTCGGGAACCCAAAACTTTGATGACAGTGGGCAGTCAACACGCCCGCCCTTTCGCACAAAGGGCAACCTTCTATGGCTGTTGGCTGCCATGCCTCCTCGAAGAGATAATCTAGAACAAAGGTGGTCAGTGCCTTTGCTTGCAAGATTTCCAGAGAGACCCATGGAGAATTGTCTCCCAACGCTACATGCTTTCTCATTTGGTCCCTACGTGGTAGAGGATATCCTCGCCATGTCACGTGTGAGAAGGCCGAAGCCCAGAAGGAGCACGTGGCATGCCCAAGTTCACGGAGACTGGGAAACGGCGGAGGCAGGATTCAAACCTTCGTCCGCAGGCTTTCACTCCTCTCCAAAGCTGGCCCTCTATCCCCAGCGGCAGCCGCTCTGGCCTAAGGCTTGACGGAGAAAGTGGAAAAATCTCTGTTTAAAGATGGTCTTCAGAGGCTCTGTGGACTTTGGATTCCAAGTATCCCCTCCCTCCCCAACCCTGGCAAATTCAAGAGCAGACTTACTTCAAAGAACTGTGGCTTCTTCTGGTCCCTTGGGAGCCCACCCCCAAGGCCTAGAAACTGTCCCAGAAGATGTGTGATGACACTACCGGCTTGGGCTGGAGCCAGGCCGGCCAGAGCCCTCCCCTCGCGGAGCACCCCTGGGACTCTCCCGGCTCAGACTCAGACAGAATGGGGTCCCAAATATGTGAACTGACAATTCCTCAATTTAAAAACCCTCCAGCTGCTGCTTTTGCCCTGCAAACCATGGCGGGGACACCCTTTCGCATGGCTAGGGCATGGCAGAGATCCTGACCATGGTCCCAGATGAAGCCGAGTGGCCCCAGGGGTCAGACCTCAGCCCCCTGGAGCCCCAGAGCGAGGAGAGCCCAGGAGCCAGCCAAGGCCTGTAACCGAGGCAGAGCTGGCGCCACTTGGCTTTCTGGGGATCTGATGTGGTTTTTGACGTTCATTGACATTATATTTGGGGCAGCACAAAGCAGAAGGTTCTTCGAGAGTCAGAATAGCCGCTGTCAGGGCCAGGAATGGAAGCATCCCCACTGCATGGGTAGAGGACAGGAAACAAGGAGTGGGTGGGATCCCCATGTCCAAGGGTCTGCTTCTTATACACATACTT
The DNA here is from genome assembly GCF_017311325.1 of Ursus maritimus. NCBI lineage: Eukaryota > Metazoa > Chordata > Mammalia > Carnivora > Ursidae > Ursus > Ursus maritimus. The sequence continues at coordinate 36,359,816 of NW_024425230.1, forward strand.
GGAGAACACCAAAATGGGGCACCTCGGGGCTCAATCGGTTAGGCATGATCTCAGGGTCCTGAGATTGAGCCCCGCTCCGGGCTCTGTGCTCAGAGGGGAGTCTGCTCGTCCCTCTCCCTCCCCCCTTGCCCTCCCCCAACTCCTGCATGCTCTCTCTCGCTCTCTCTCTCAAATAAATAAAAAAATAAATAAAATCTTAAAAAAAACACCAAATACTGCCCATCTTAGACAAGTATTTAAAAAGATTTTATTTCTGTATGTATTTATTTGAGAGACAGAAAGCGGGAGCGCACGCAGGGAGGGGCAGAGGGAGGGACTCTCCAGCGGACTCCACGCTGACAACGGAGCCCGTCACGAGGGGCTCGATTCCACAGCCCCGAGATCCCGGCCTGAGCCAAAAGCAAGAGTTGGACAGTTAACCGGCTGAGCCGCCCAGGTGCCCCTCATCTTGGACAATGAAGGAATGCGGCCAACACTGAATGACCTTTTCTCTCGTCTACAAAAGATCACGCATGGAGACGTTTTTGTTCCAACACTAAGGAAGGCGCGTGGAGGGCTGTGTGCACACGGGCAGTGCTGTTCCTGTGCGTGTTTTCCTAGCATTCCTAAAGCTACATTTTGTTCATTGCTTGAGGGTGAGGAATAGAAAGAGAAACTATTAAAAATAAACATTTCCAATTTGCTGGTTCAAACAAAACTGACCAAAAAAGAAAAAAAAAGCTGGCGGCAAACATAATATTTAAAAAATTCAACAAATGCTAAATGTTACTACCAGCTTGCTCTATTCTAATTGCTTCACACATATAAACACATTTAATTCAATCTTCCTAACCACTCTGCGAGGTGCGTAGGATTTTTACGTCCATTCTAACAAATGACAAAACTGAGGCTTAGAGACTCGAGGTGACTTGCCCAAGGTCACTTACCTGGAGGCACAGCTGGGCCTGGAGCCCGGGGAGTTGCCTTCAAAGCCTGCCTTCTTAGCAGCTGTGGAAAGTCAAATTGAGGTCTGCCATCCCCAGGGCAGGGGGTGGGAACACCAGCTCCGGAACCAGAGAGATCAAGGTGGGAATCCTAGCTCTGATACTCACTAGCTGTGTGACCTTGGGCAACTTACTTAACTTCTCTGAGCCTCATCTATAAATCAGAGAGAAGGACTAGATGAGATGATACAAAGTACATAGCTCATAGCACGTCCCTCAGTAAATGATAATATGATTATTACTATTGCCAAACTAAGTAAGTATTCTGTTACCAGCGAATGTCCCAGAACCTCTCAGGAGGTCCAATCTGAAAGTCGGCCCCAGCTGCCCCTCTTGGGGCGTCAGATTCTGCAGTGCACAGCAGGGGCTCTCTGGAGGCACCATGGAGCCATCTAGTTTAGGCCTTTTGTTTTCGAGGGGAAACTGAGGCCCAAGGAGACAGGGGGTCCCTCACAGCATCACTCAGCCTGGTCTCCTCCAGTCCAGGGAGGTCACATTAAAAGCCATCTATGTGTTCTGCTTGGCCCATAAGCTCCCAGTCGCGCGTTCGGTAACTCTAGGCATTTTCTCTCCACTCCACTAGCTTCACCATGAGCTGCTCTGCAAACAGTCAGCAAGGCTGTGAGGCTGTTCTAGCCTATAGCCCAGGGGATGTCAGCCCAGACTGGACAGTCCCTTCCCCAGCACCTGCAGCCACCCCCCCCCCACGCCCCTGACCAGGCCAAGGTGACACACAGCTTCCCCTGGGTCATCCGGCTGCCGGAAGTCAGCCAAAGCCTCAAAACCCCAGGGTGGAGAATTGTAAAGCTTCATCTTCATTTGCCTTTTACACAGAAACCCAGCGACGAGAACGCCCTTAGTGCCACGATCTGTACTCTTAACAAATGATTGAAACGGCAAATTTTATGTTCTGCTCACGTTACCACAGTAACACACACACACACAAAAGAGCACGGGGAAGATGAAAACATTCTAGAAGTGGATGGTGGTGATAGCTGTGTAACAATGCAAATGTACTTCGTGCCACTGAACTGTATACTTAAAAATGGTTTAAATAGCCAATTTTATGCCAGATCTGTTTTACCACAAGTAAAAACAAAACCAAAAATGACCCGCTCTTCTTCCCTTCTTACCTCAACAGCTTTGCTCAGGCCAATGTTGGCTTCACAGCAACCTTCGCGGCCTCACTGAGAGACCAGCTCTGGAAGGAGCTCCAAGTCGTGGGCTTGGCCCGCATTGACCACTGTCTTGCTGTGTGACCCCGGTTGGCACACTGCCCCTCTCTGGACCTCAGTTCCGTGACGGTGATGGAACTAGAGGCACTCTGAGGGCCTTTCCGGCTTGGATGTTCTTTGAGTCTATATTCTTTTTTTTTTTTTTTTTTTAAAGATTTTATTTATTTATTTGACAGAGATAGAGACAGCCAGCGAGAGAGGGAACACAGGCAGGGGGAGTGGGAGAGGAAGAAGGAGGCTCACAGCAGAGGAGCCTGATGTGGGGCTTGATCCCGGAACGCCGGGATCACGCCCTGAGCCGAAGGCAGGCGCTTAACCGCTGTGCCACCCAGGCGCCCCTGAGTCTATATTCTAAGCCATCGAAGGAATAACCCCCAAACCAGGAATTCTTACTACCACACTGCTGAGAGGGTAGAATAAGGCTGTAGGACGTGAGCCCCCAGAACCTAGAGCCTGAGGATAAGTGAGGGTTCTCAGGGGTCTGCACGGAGAAGCCCGCTGGAGTTGTCATGGAGACACAGGAGAATAAACACACACGCCTCTAGCTGCCCGCTGGGTCCTTGAGCATTTATCAGACATGCCCACATCCGTTACCTCTGTGACTCTTCTATTCCACGAACATCTAGGGAGTCCGTCCTCTGTGCCCGGCGTGGGGCTGACCCAGGGCTGTGGCGGCAAATGGGACACGAGATCTCCGTCTGCAGGCGGTTGGCCGGGTAGAGATGGGCCGGGGCCGCATTCCCGTGGGGGGGCCGGATTTGGGGGCACAGCATCACTCTGGTTGGAGCGTAGGTTGGAAGAGGCAGGAGAGGGACAGGAGGCCCAGTGAAGAGCCGCAGCAGCTGTCTGGGGGAACCCCTGGTGCGGCCGCCGACAGATGTCCCAGTGGGTCACAGATGGCCTCTCCCACTGAGGAAGCAGAGGCTCAGTTAGGTCGGGACTGCCCGAGGCCAACAGCAAGTTAAGGGACCTGGATTTGAGTTAATACTCGCTCACCCCCAGCCAAAGCTCCCCCTGCCAACCCCACTACCTTCCAGGCCCCAGGTGATCCTAGTGAGTGTAATTTGTACGTGTACGTGACGTGCTGAGAGCTTCGTACGTGCGCGTTCGGAGCGCCTGACATGCCTTCATTCACTTGTCCTCCCAACAATCCTAGGAGGTGAGTGCTCTCATTAGGATTCATATGGGGAAACTGAGGCACAGAACGGTGAAATAACTTGCCTCAAATCATATAACTGCTAAGCAGCAGAGTCAGGATTGGAACCAGCGGCTGCAGCTGCGAAGCCCCCTGAACTGTGGGGGAGGGGTGGGTATGGGCGCTTCCAGGACGGGGGGTAGGAGGGCATGCGGGGAGTTCTCGGAGCGGAACAGAGGCATGCGCCTGCCCTCCAGAGCACTGATGGAATCTGCCCGAACACACGGGAAGCAGCCCGACCAGGTGTCCTGAGACCTGAGGTTTAGGCTCGGCTCTGCCCTGACCTTGCTGGGTGACCTCAGGCTACTCACACTCCTCTCTGGGCCTTGGGTTTTGTCACCTGAAGCCTGAACCAAGATCTCCAGGCCTGCCCCCCTCTTTCCTAGTTCTGTTTCTCTCACTCCTAGATCAACCCCTCTACCCCCACCCCCCCAGGCACTAAGGCAGGGGAGGGACTAGGGATGGGGGTGGGCTGTGGAACGGAGCGAGGGGGCAGTGGAGGGACTCTCCCTTCTCTTAAAAGTCTAGTGAGAGCAGGAAATCCCTCCCTCCCCCTTCCAGGCCTGAACTTGGGGAGGCACTGAGCCCCACCCACTTCCCAGGGCCTGCAGGGACCAGGCTCCCATCGCTCTCTCCAGAGACCAGGACTTGTTTAGAAAGTGTCTCCTTTGGAGCCTGAGTCACTGGATCCCTGGGTGGTCTGGGGGAAACCGCAGCGTTACTGCGAGTACCTTACCGTGACTGGGAGAAGGGGCAGGCGGGGCAAGTCCTGCCGCCCCTCTGTGACCTCGGCCACTCAGCCTCTTGTGTCTGGGACTTGGTTTCCCCACCCATAAACTGAGGGGCTGGAAGTGGAGTCTCAGACCCGCCACCTCTCCCTGACACTCGTGGCCTCCCAAGGACCTCAGGGAGGTCCTCAGCCTGGGGAGGGGGCAGGCCTGGGAGCAAAAGAGCTGTGAGGTCGACAGCCCTGGGGCCCCAGAACTCAGCGCTCTACGCTCCATGCTGGGAGACTGTCCACCCAGGAGGAGCCCCCAGCTGGCCTCTGACACGGAGGGCTTGTTCCTTCCCCCAGGGAGCTCGGGCAAATGACAGCGTTCGTGTAAGCCTCAGTGTCCCCATCTGAAAGGGAGCATGACTGAGACCGTGCCCGCAGAGCCGCTCCTGGAGCCCCGGGGCATGAACAGTTCTCAGCGTGTAGAAAGGGCTCACAAACAGGGCCTGTTACTAGTTATTGCCTCAAAAAGAAAAAAACCCAGGGACTCCTCGCCCACCCTCCCGTGGAACAGCTCAGCTCTGCTCAGTGCTCCAGAGGAGGACCAAGGCCTGGACAGTACGGGACAGCAGAGCGGGGGTTGGGCCCCTGGAGGCTCAGGCCTGGGTGGCAGCAGGGAGTGAAAGGGTCTGGCCTGGCAGGGGAGCCAGGAGAAAGTTTTCCTTGAAGGACAGCATGGCCCGTGGGGCTTCATTCTAGAATCGATGTCATCTGGCTGAGGGGGCACCCTGAAAATCTGGAACATGGCAAAAGGACGTTACTATCTGGTCTGCACAGAGTTGACCCTGTGATGGGAAGCGGGCAATCCGGGTCCTACCCACGATTACAGGATGGAGGTAAGCACGTCCCTGCTCTGGGCCTCAGTTTCCTCATCTATGAAATGGGTGGGAGTGTCAATCCCTGTCCCTCTTGCTCCCTGATAAAGGGGGAGTGTGATCATTACTTCCACACCCAGACATCATGGGGTGACCGGCTGCTTCCTCTGAGAGCAGAGTCCCTCTTGAGAGACTGGCATCAGTCAGCGCTGGGGAGCCTGGTGGGTGCAGGGCTCGGCCCACTCACTTCCGCCTGCAGCCGAGCCCTCTGGCTAGGAAGCCCCTACAAAGAGCTTTCTAAAGGCCCGCACGGATCACCTCCCTGGCCCACTCAGAAACCAGCCCCCCCCCATGACTGTCACCCCAGCTCCTGATCCTGACATCTGAGAGCCCCAGCCTCCCTTTCCAGTCCCGGCCCTGTATGCCTAACAGCTGATACACACTGATGATGGACCAGGAACTATGCGAGGTCTTTATTTCTCCGGATTCGAACCTACTTCTCAGGCAGGAGTTTTATCCCCATCTTACACCACCTTACGTAGAGAAGCCTCCAGAATCACTCTAGTGGCAGATGCCAGATTTGAACGCAGGCAACCTGGCTCCAGACCTTCAGACCAGACTACCTTCTCCTGCCTCTGGGGGTTCCACACAATGGATGCCTCCTGGTCTCTTCCAGTCCCACGGTGTCACCCCTTTGCTCCCGTCCCCTCTGCCACCCTTAGCCTGTCACTTGCCCGGGAGGACCAGAGCCCTAACACTCCCACAGAACTGTCTCCTTGTTCCATCTTGCACTCTGCTAACTGCCTGAGCCCCAAGTACCCCCCACACTGACCCCACACCAAGAATACCCCAGGAAGGCCGGCATCCCCGGTGGGCACCTTCAGGACGGGGCCCCAGCCTGGAGCGCCCTGGCGTGTCCAGGGCTTGGCAATGTCAGAGGCACCAGTATGCCTTGGTGTGGGGCCAGGGTGAGCAGGGGTGGGGAAAAGAGTCCATCGGTAAATAACTTCGGGAAACAAAGTAAAATGGTGTATTTCTCAGAGGATGTGGTGGCCGCGATCCCCACCTCCTGACATTCACATTCTCGTCTAGTCCCTCCCTCATCGTCAGCAAGAACGGTTCGAGGGCTCTGCGGAACGCGGCGAAGTGATGCACGTCACTTTCGAGCTAAGGTGGTAAAGGGTGGCAGCGTCACTCTTGGTCTCTCTCATGTGGATCCCTTGCTCTGGGGGAAAGCCACGTCGTGAGTAGCCCGGTGCATAGGCCCGTGTGGTGAGGGACTGAGGCCTCGAGCCAACAGCCACGTGAGTGAGCTTGGAAGCGGGTCGTCCAGCTCCAGACGAGCCTCAGATGACTGCAGCCCTGGCCGACGGCTTGACTACAACCTCACGAGACCCTGAAGCAGAACCACCCAGCCGGGCTGCTCCTGCATTCTTGAACACAGAAACCGAGAGAGATAAGAAATGTTAGTTTCAGGCTGCTATGTTTTAGGATGATTTATTACGCAGCGATAGATAACACACGTGGCTTCTCCGAGCACTTTCTATGCTAATGTAAATCTCCAAGCAAGAAGATGGACAAGGTAACGTTCCCCTTAGTTATCTGGCCAAGGAGGCCTTCTTTTTTTTGAGTTTTCTCAAGAGAGAAAACTGATTTATTATGGCTCTGGTCCTACAATTAAATGTGACTTCTAACCCCGATCTGTGATGAGCTAGTCATTTGCTCTTCCAGAATCTCAACTCTTCCCTTTTATAGAGTAGAAAGAAACAACCTGCCTTTGCATAAATCATAAATACAACCTCAGATGGCCTAGTTCTGAGCTCTTTGGTGAGGGGTGGGAGAGTGGCTTGTCTAGGTCCTAAAAGGAGCTTTTCCCTGGGGCTCAGGTGGGTTTTCGAAGGGGGCAGGTGGGCCCGAGGCCCATTATCTGTCTTTCTTCCTCAGGGCATTTCCCCAGAGTGGTGAGAATTAGTGTTTTCTTCCAGCTTGTGCACAGGTCAGAGATGGGAGGCATGGACCTGAGCCTCCCCCATTAGACTGGGAGAGCTTCCTTCCCCTCTACACACCCCTCTCCTGTGGACACAGTGAAGCCATGGGCAGGAGGGAACATCAGAACCTTCTCTGGCCTCAACAGGAAACATATGCCCTTCCTCCCTTCTCAGTTTATCCCCCCTACTCTTTCCCTGGTAAAAGACTAGAGATCAAGTTTGAGGATGCTGGATGGGTCAGAAACCCACGGAAACCCTGCATGTCCCTCTTTGTTAAAAAGAAGACATTAAAAAAAAAAAAAAAAACCATAATACGAATACTTTATTATCAATGAGTGACTGGTATTAGCTTTTTGTCTGGGCATTAATAGTTCAAAAACCATACACCAAACCCAGGTTTTCCACCTAGCTCTGCTGTACCATTTTCTTTAAAAACAAAAACAAAACAAATAATAATAATAAAGAAGAGGAGGAAGGAGGAAAAGAAAGAAAATATATTTGTATTGAAAGAATTATAAGCCAAAGTGCGTCTTTCTTGGTTTGTCCATATACACACATTGCACCATACATAAATAATTACATTGTAAAAATGACTCCATAATTACAAGTATAATATATATTTCCATATAATATATAAAACTTTATATTAAATCTAGGTAGATGATATTTGGGGGGTGTCGTCCGCGGGGGCCGCGTCTCCGGCGGCGGGGCAGGGCGGCCGCGGCTATCTGTGGTTGTTGAGGAGGACCTCGAGCCAGCAGGGGCAGGAGGTGATGAACTGCCGCGAGTAGCACGGCCCCCAGCCCTTGGCGAAGCTGATGCGGACGCTGTTGGGGTCGTAGGGGCCGTCGGCGGCGTCGGGCTCGGGCCCGTGCTGGAGCAGGCCCGAGCGCTCGAAGTCGAACACCTTGATGGAGTAGCCGGGCGGCACCTTGCGCACGACGAGGGCGCGGCCGCCGGGCGCGTCGAGCGTGGGCGAGTTGACGAAGATGGGGTGCTCGCCGCGGTTGTAGGCCCACACGCCGTCGGGCTCCTTGCTGAGCACGATGCCGAAGCCGATCTTGCTGCGCGTGCGCCGCACCGACTCGCTGCGCCGCTCCAGCTTGAGCTGGCCCAGGCAGAAGCCGCTGCCCTGAGGTAGGTCGTAGAAGATGCTCACGGCCTGGTCGTACACGGCGTAGAGGCGGCCCACGCGCGTCCGGTGCTCCCAGTAGGCCACGCTGCACCAGTGGCTCGGCTTGCTGGCATCCGGAGACATGCTGGCGTCTGCGGGGCAAGCACAGGGCGCGGGGGGGCGGTTAATGGGGGCGCAGAGGGGAGCAGAGGTGGGGCCGCCGCCCGCGCGGGGCGGGTGGCTGGGGTTTCCAGCGTTCAGCAGACATGCGGGCACGGACGCGTGCCGGGTTGTCCTCAAGAAATGTACCTCGCAGAACAGCCCCTGCACACACGCAAAGGGGAGAGCAAGGCTGGGAGCCCACAGGGAAGGCAAGTCACCCACTGTGTGCTCCGGGCACGCAAACATGAACCGCACCCGGCTCCTGCCCCTAGAATCTTCCAAGCTCAAGCTGGCAGGAGAGGGCCAACCCTGCCCTGCGCCCACACACACGCCCAAAGGAGGGGCTGAACACCCAGCACCTACAATGTTCCTGGAGCTGCACACTGCGCTCTGACTATACCGGACTCACTGGGTCCTCCCCGCACTCTGCGCTGAGGCCACCTTCTCCTCATTGTACAGACGAGGATCCAGACTCGGCAGACACCAGCAGCCCGCCGAAGGCCACGATCTGAACCCCACCAGCCCAAGCCTCAACCTGAACAGCTATTAGGGGGCATAAATCACACTTGAGGGGGGGTCAGGCACAGGAAGCCACGGCGGGGTGGGGGAGTTGGCCCCCAGAATCCCTTCCAGCCTTGGCCTTGAGTATAACGCCTAGTTTCCCAGTAACCCCCACTCCTCAGCCCTCAAGGTGGCTCTCTTGGCATGAAGTGCAGTTGTTCCCCCGAACTGCAGCCCCTTCCGTGAGACGGAGAAGCTGAGGGGCTCTAAGCGTTAAAGCAAATTGCCCCGCAGGGCCTCCAGAGATCGCCAGCTCCCAAAGGTGTGTGCTGCCTCAGTTTCCCCATGGACCATAAAGGGGTGGCCTGGATGACTGGAATCCCTTTCCCCTCCAGCATGAGGCATGTCTGCATGTCTGGATGAGCAATTCTCTGACACCAGGCCGAAGGCCACAAGGGCAGCTGGAGGCAGCCCCATCTTTGCCGCTCCCTTGTGTGGCCAGCTTCTCAGACATCAGGTCTTTCCCTTGAGCTCGGAGCGCTGAGAAGCAGGTGGGCATCCGTGACTGCCCTGTGAGGGGACCTGTTCCCACACAGCCCTTGTTTGGGGCTCATGCACAGAGGGAGAGGTTTTCCCAAGAACGGGGTGGGAGCAAAGCAAGGCACTTTATGGTGTGGCTTCTCCAAGAGAAACTGTGACCAAAGTCCAACCGAACCCAAGGAAGAAAACACGGCTAACAACTTCATCAGGAGCCTGGGCGAGGTCAACTGTCTGCCTTCAGCCCAGCCCCGCCTAGTAGCCCCAGAGCAGCGGGGCGGCAGGGCCCCTCGGATCCTCCTGTGCGCTGGCAGGCCCTCCTAGCCACCCAGCAGGAAGCTGTCTTCTCAAAGCGCCTCCTGTAGGCTGCCAGCTCCGCTGAGGCCTTGAACTGGGCAGAGCCCCAAAGGGCGTGCCCCTCACCCTCTGCCTGGTATTGAGGTCCCAGACATAGGTCCCCGGGCCACTCCCCGAGAACGTATTAACTTGCCTCCTAGTCCCCTCCAGGTCCTGGTTCTGGCCAGTGGGAGGAGATGGGGGGAGAAAAGACACTGCCCTGAGGTCCTTGCCCTCAGCTGACTCGCCCCTCGGCCAGCAGGTAGAGAAACAGCTCAAATGTGGGGTGGGCGACCAAGAGGCAGGCAACTAGGCCAGTCCCAGCAGGTGCACAGCCAGGAACACTCCAAGCCACAGCCCCTCTCTCCATCCATCCATCCATCCATCCACCCATCCATCCATCCATCCGGTACAGGTCGGGGAGTTTCCAAGGGGCACGAAAGCAGTGCCATCCAAGCCTGGCCGTGAAAGTCCAGCACCAGTCTTCTCAGCAGCAGCGAGAGTTCCTTTGGCGCACGAGATACAGAGAGGTAGGGAAGCAAACACCTGTGCCTGGAGAATGTTCGGTGACAGGAGGGGCAACACGCATCACTGAAAGCCTTGCATCAGTTAGGCACCTTCTTCCCAACAGCCTTGATTCACTTCTATTACCAGCCCGTTCCACAGGTGAGGAAACTGAGACCCAGGGAGCTGCCGTGAGCTGGTCGAGGGTACACATGAGTGAGTGCTAGGCCACACTCGGGGGGGGGGGGG
>NW_024425230.1:36370219-36374105 GCF_017311325.1 Ursus maritimus
GGGGGGGGGGGGGCGCTCCTCTCCACACTCTGGGTAGACTCCCCCCTGAAGCCCCTGCACCGAACAAGTCCCCTCCCTTCTCTAGGCCTCAGTGTTCCTGTATGTAACCAGACTGTTCTCTCATGGCCTGAATCCTAGAGGTGCTCGCCCACAAGCTGGTGAGTCACTCCCCGCACCCCCACCCCCGGAAAGCCCCCCCACTGGAAGGCCTTCCCTCCCCAAGGGTGCACTGCAGCATCGCTGAGTGAGGCATACTGCTAGCCACCCCCCCCCCCAGATAAGGCTCAGAGGGCCACCCAGTCATAAAGTGGCAGCTCTGCCCCAGGGTGGAGTCACTCCATCATAAAAGGCAAGAAGCACTTTGGCAGTCAGAATAGGGGGCGGGGCGGGGAGGTTGAGAGTAATGGAACTGAGGGTGTGGGGGAGGTACTTCCTGTCCCCCTCCTCTTAGCTCCTTCCACCCCAGCCAAGCAAATGTCCCCCATCATCTGCCCCCACTTTATCAATACGCATGTCCCCCTTGCTCCAGCACTCCTCACGGAGATCGGACCCTGTGCCTGGGAGATGGACCCCACAGATGTGCCCTAGGGCCCGGCCTGCCCCAACCGTCTGGCTTAGGGACACTGCCTGGGCCCGGCCTCACCTCCTGCAGCCTCTCTGTGTAAGCAGACTGGGTAACACTTCATCACACCTGGGCGCCTGGCCAAACCTTCCAAATTCCAGGAGATGGACTGCTGCCTCCAAGAAGCCTTCTCTGATCGCTCCCTCCCATGCACCTGCGGCCTTCAGTGCAGTCACTCCCTAGGCCTGAGCAGGTATCCGTGCTGTTGGTCAGTGCCCCTGGCTGGTCTAGACTTCCCAGTAGGAAGGGGTGGGCCTCAATCCTCTCTACCTCTGTCCCAAGACTGCATGTATCCCTAGGGTGCTCGCAGAACACGCTAAAAGGGAAGGAGGAAGGAAATAAAATCCATCCTAAGGGTCAGCCCACTGCCCTCACCCCCAGCTCCCACTGGATCCTGCCCAGCAGCTGGGGCCACTGGTCTCAGGCCCCAAGGGATGGTGGGCAAGGACTTAGGTCTGAGGTCTCCCGAGAGCAAGCCAGCAAGTGAGCACATCACCATGCTCGGGGCCTCCCTGTCCCCGCCCAGCTCTTGGAGTCCTGGGGCTCCAGAGCTTGAGAGACCCACTGACATCATCTTGTCCGGGGAGCCCGAACACTTTGGGCTTTCACAAACCAATACATTGTTTAACAGAGCGATGGTGAATGTAACAGGGTTACTACTGTTTAATTTTGTCATGTACAGACTTATTAAAAACCCAAGACCATCGACTACCACTAGCACAAAAGAAAGTATAATTTATACTAATAAAACAGGTAGGACCTAAATCAGAGATGTAAAAGTTAACACAATTAGATTGTAAGAAATGTTCTTATCTCTTTCACTGTGGACCAGTGAAAATGTAGTGCAGAGACCGGCCTGTGGGAACCACTACCTGAATCCAACGTCCTTATGCCCCACGGATGACAGCCCTGGGCTACAGGGGCCTCACCCAAGGCCACACGGCGGCAGACAGCAGAGCTGGGACCAGCACTTGGGAGCCTAGAACTCTAATCTAGTGCTTGTCACACGAGCCAAAAGGTTTCAGAGTGAGACGGACCTAAGGCTCTCACCACTGACTGGGTGTGTGGCCAGGGACCAGCCACCGAGCGTCCCTAAGCCTCAGTCTCCCCACCTGTAAAATGGACTTATTCATAGTCCAGTGCCTCATTTATACAGTCCTCCTCTGGATTTTCTGGGAACTCCAGCAGCAGATCAGTCGGGTACAGAAAGAAGTAGCCGCCTCTCTACTGGCCCCAGAGCTGGCCCTAACCCTTCAAAGGCCAGGGCTCCTTAGGGGTGCCGGGGGGTCACGGCCCGGGTCACCACCGTGGCAGGTTACGACAGGATAGCGGATGGCAGCGCCCCCCACGAACCGTACAACACTGTACTGATGGGCAGGCTTTCTTCTAGCCTGGGACCTGAGGTTAAAGAGAGGGGCTCGTTAGCACAGGAATGAGGAACCGAGCAAGGAACAGCGGAACGTCTAGAACCAAGTCGAGGGCTGCTGTGGCTCTGTTTACGCACACACGCGCGCGCGCGCACACACGCGTGGATTCGGCTCTCATGCAGTGTGGCCCATACAAGCTGACCTGCTCTCTTCGAGTGAGCAGGCCGGCCCCCCCAAACCCCTGCCCTCCCCACAGTGGCAGAGCCCCACTGCACCGCCGTGCTCCTCAGCCCGGCTGCCGCTCAAGGTGCGAGAGGACAGTCGTTTGCAGAAGATCTTTTTCTCCTCGTGGCTCCAAGGCTGCAGTCCCGCCATCAACCTAATTAGGAACCAGCTTCTTAATTGCAAATAAATACCAGGGAGTCAGACCCGAGGGAGCGACATCAAAGATGACCGCGCTCTGACCGAAACTCCTGCTCGCTACCCCTGCTCCGGCCTGGCCTGGTTCCCAGCCAGACTCTGGGTCCCGGGCTGGGAGGGCTCTGGGCGGGGGGCGGGGAGGAGGAGAGGAGAGGCGCGGTCTGGCGCTGTGTCTGGGGCAGACCGGGCAGAGTGGCCCCCCGCCGGGGCGGGGCGGGGGGATGGTTCAGGAGTCCTGCAGTCAGGGGTCCTGCCTCTGGGCCTGCTCAGGGCGGTTCATCTTCCTTCGCCAGGCCTCGGGCTTCCCACCTGAACAATGAGCTCGGGAGCTCTGTGATTCGGTGGACGTCCACAGCAGCTCGACCTGCAAGCGCCCAAACTTGGCCGACAGCTCAGATGTCCATCAACGGGAGGACGGGTATCACGGACTGAATATTTGTGCACCCCGAAATTCAGATACTGAAATCCTAACCCCCAGTGTGACAGCCTTTGAAGGCGGGCCTTTCGGGGGTGATTCAGCCATGAGGGTAGAACCCTTGTGAATGGGATTAGAGCCCTTCGAAAAGAGACCCAGGAGAACTCCCTCACCCCTTCTGCCCTCCTGAGGACACAGCGAGAACAGTGAGAACACGGCCACCTACGAACCAGGAGCCGAGCCCTCACTAGACACCAACACTTGTCAGCACCTCGATCTTGGACTCCCCAGCCTCAGGAGTGGTAAGAAATAAAGACGTGTTGCTTGAGTCACCCAGGCTATGGCATTTTTGTGATAGCAGCCTGAACAGACTAAGATCATGGAAACACAGAAACACGGGACATCCGTGCGATGGAACGCGACTCACTGATGAAAAGGAACGAACTAGTGAAACACACACACTGTGGACGAATCTCAAATGTATTGTGCTAAGTGAAAGAAGCCAGACACAGAAGAGAGGCTGTTTGTTTCTATTTATATAACATTCTTGAGTAGACAAAACTAACCTACAGTGATAGAAATCAGAACAGGGATTACCTCTGGGGAGCGGGAATGACTCGGAGGGGGCGTGAGGGAACGTTCTGGAATGATGGACATGTTTGATACCTGGATCAGTACCATGGACTGGGGTGTACACACTGTCCCAACGCCCCACCTATACTCGGAAGAGTGGTGCATTTCAGTGTAGCTCTGATGCCTGGAAAGAACACAAATGTGCTGCTCCCTGTGGCTGTCCTGCAGTGGCCCCAGCAGGGCTCTGCGGTGGCCCAGGGGACAGCCCCTGTGTTTCCAGACCAGGCAGGGGTGGCCCAGCCTCCCGGTGGTGCCCACATTCCTGCCACCAGAGGGTGGTGGACGCCTGCGGTGGGCAGGAGGAGACTGCCTACAATAGGCGCTCTCCCCTAGACGGAGCCGGCCCCCACAATGGCTGGCATTCCTTCCCCTCAGCCTCTCTGCCCAGGGAGTGTGCTGTGAGTCCAACGTGTAATGGGGGGGGGGGGG
>NW_024425230.1:36374115-36404654 GCF_017311325.1 Ursus maritimus
GAGCACCAAAGGGGCCGACTGCAGCCTGGGGGAGGCGGGAAGAGCTGAAATCCCAAGAAAAGCCTTTAGCTTCTTTGAATCAGCAGTTTTCTGTCAAAACAAAGGGCAGGAACGTTCCTGTGTGCTCCCCCGTGGGCTGCACGCTCCAAAAGCCTGAGCATACGCAATGCAGCTTGTTTTCCTCGTGATCCCCCCCTTGCTGTTTGGCCAAACTGCCTCGGACCTGGCCATCCCGTGAAGGGAACCAGAGATGTGCCCTAATACAGGTCCCTCAGCCTCTACGAGAGCGAGACGGGAAGGCTCAGAGCATTGGCAGGCTGGGCCCCGCATCCTCCTGGTCTCCAGCGGCTTGCCCGGGTGGCCGAACTCCTCCGTGTTCAAAGCCTCTGTAGCTGCTTCACACCCACTTGGGGCCACAGCAGCCCCCCTGTCTCTCCCGGGGCTGGATGGAAAGGGCTGACCCAGCCACACCTCACATGAGCACAGAGCCAGGGCAGACAGAGCCAGACCCCACTGAGGGCTGGGAAGGGAGACTCAGAGGCCCAGAGAGGTGAAGGGACTTGCCCAGGGTCACCCAGTAAGTTGGTGGCAGAGCCGGAGAGGAGCGCCCAGGCCGGGGGCTGGCTTTTCCAGTCCCCTTTTCACTGGCCGCACTGGGGCCTCCTGCCCTCCTGGAAAGCTCTTTTCTTCTGTCCCATGTCATGCCTGTGGCTTCAAGTTCCCGTCCAACCGGCAGCTTTTTCATCTGCGGCTCCCAGGCCTGGGAGTAATTATGTGGCCCTGCATCTGGTTAACCTAACACCCCTTTAAAAGCCCTGTTTGCCCATTAGATAAGTAGTTTTTGTAATCAAACTTAAGGGGGGAAAAGGAGTTTCCACTTAACCTTCCTTTGTCATTTTAAGCTGCAGAAATGGCTTTGGGTTTTGCAGCAAGTCCAGAGATGCAGCATTAATTAGAGGCTTTTTTTTTTTTTCCTTTGTTAAGGGAGGGGGAGACCAGTCCTTTATCCGCTGGGCTCTGGCAGTAAAAGCAGAGAAGGAATGCGCACGGGGCTGTGTCATGTTAATGGTCAACAGCTTAGAACGAGCCTCTCTGCTGAACTCTTTCCAAAAGCAGGGCCCAGCTGACAGGAGTTTCCTCTTATTCGCTCCCGCTCGCCCCTCCCCACCCCCCACCTCAGCTCTAGCACCTTTGGCTCCTAGAGGAAGCCAGGCTTCCAAGAGGAAGTTCCTAATCGGTCATTACATCACGGGCGGTCTGGCCACCGCTGCCGCCTGCCCAGGGTCCACCTCAGGGGCTCTCTCGGCTGCTGGGCTCCGGGGCCGAGGACTGTGCCGGCCACCCCCCTGCAGGCAGGAGGCCAGCCTGCTGCTCTGCTCCACGATTTTCACCCCCAAGACAGGGATGAGATGGGAGTGCCAAGGGGGAAGGACAGCAGGGGAGGAGGGAGGCCAGGAAACACACGGGCCATGTGGCCCAAACTGACGACTTTGCAGAGGCAAAAACTGAGGCCTGAAGAGGTAAGGTGACTTGCCAAAGGCACAGTGGAGATTCGCACACATCTGGGCCCCATCAGGTGTCTCCTGCACAGGCTGGATTGAGCGCGTGGGCTCAGGAGCATAGCTTCCTGCATGTGAATCTCAGCTCTGCCACTCACCAGCTGTGACATCTTTGGCACATGACTTTACCTCCCCGGGCCTCAGTTTCCTAATCTGTGAAATGGGGATGCAATCATTGCTTACTTCACCCGGCTGTTGGGATTCATTTCAAGGGCACCAAATAATGCCTGGTTCCAAATAAGCACTCCATAAATAACAGCTATTCTTATTCTTACTAATATTCTTAACCACCGTACAATCTTATCTCTCTATATTATTTGTACACAGTATTTAACAGACTGAGTCAGCTCTTTGGTTCATAAAGGTATCCACATTAGGTAATAATATCTACAAAGATAAGACAAGCCCATGCAGTTGAGAATCAAGGGGAATAGTAGTAGTAGTAATAATAATAATGATAATAATACTAATATACCAGCCACCATTTAACGAAGCTTTACCAAATGCCGAGCAGAATATGCAGCAGGTCAAATGCACTATTTCGACATACTGGCAAGTCACCTTATACTCCCCCCACCCCTCTCAGTCAGTCCCATTTCAGGATGAAGAAACTGAGGCCCACACGTCAGGTAGCGTGTCCACAGCCCTCAGCTAGGAAGGCGAAAAGCTGGGATTTGAGCTCGGCCATCGAGGCTTGGGGACAGGGGACTCAGTGTCACTGCTGTGCTTGCAGCCTAGAGGAGAGCAGGGCAGTGCCACAGGGACGGCACAATGACCGCGCAGCCAGGTCCACCCCGCGCTGCCACGGGAAGGCTCTATGAAGGCTGGACGTTAAAAGGGTCCTTGGGGGCACCTGGGTGGTTCAGTTGGTTAAGCGTCTGACTTGGACTCAGGTCATGATCCCAGGGTCCTGGGATGGAGCCCCGCGTCAGGCTCCCGGCTCAGTGGGGAGTCTGCTTGTCCCTCTCCCTCTCTCTCTGCCCCTCCCCCCACTCATCTTGTGCACAAGTGAGCTCGCTCTCTTATAAATAAAATCTTTAAAAAAAAGGGGGAGGAGTCCTTGGATGTGGCAATGTGGGGGCCACCCCACCACACGCTGCCCACCTTAGTGTTACCAGGAGGGCGGGGGGTTTTCAAAGAGCCTGCCTTCTAACAGCTCCCAATGGCCCCTACAGTCCTGTGAACACATCTACTTAGTTAGTTTTTTAGTACAGTTTCTCCCCCACACTCCCACCACCCCTCCAAGACCCGGTGAGCGTTTTCTAGGTGCCGCAGGGCAGAATGGTGGTCTTGGGAAAGGGCTGCTAACCCCAGCTGAGTGCCGGGGGGTGGGCGCTCAGGCTCTTCCTCCATTCTCTCTTTAGGAACTCCCAAGTCCAAGAGATGGAATCATCCCCCTCTCAGAGGGCGGACCCCAGGGTGGAGAGGCCACACGGCAATGCAGGGTGGGAATCCTGAGGGGCTGGCCTGACACTCTCTGCTGGGCCCTTCATGCTGCCTCACCTGCTCCCTCTGCTCTTTGAGGTGGTTCCCCAGAGCCTCCACCCTGGATGGGTTTGGGGGGGGGGTGTAAGGATGGTAGGTGGCCACAGGCCGTGACCGGCCTTCACTAGGGAAAGGCCTAGGGGGCCCTGCAGGAGGCCTTTCTTCCAGCCTTGGCGCCCTGACCCTGGCCTGCCCGGCCCCACATCTCTGGGGGAACAAAGTGGCGGCCTGGGCTGAGATGGGTAAGGTTTCCATTCCTTTATCCTGTGCGGTATTCAAACAAGTCCTGAAAAGTGAACTCCTCATGCATCCCTGACAGAAAACAAGTTCCCACCAGGGCCCTAACACACAGGCCTGCACAGCGTCCCCCCCACCCCCACCCCACCTTCCCCGGGACCTACTGCTCCAAGAGGGGCAGGGAGATCCACCAGGGGAGCAAAGCTGGGGCCCTGCTGCCATCAGCATCCGTCTCGCTCTGCCACCCCAGCGAGACTGTTCCAGGCTCCCTGCACCAAGGGAGCAGTGGCTTCTCCCTGGGTCTCAGTGCCCTGTGGCCCAGGCTCCCTTCTTAACAGCGCTCTGCAGGCAGCTACAGCCTCTGAGAGCCACCTGGGGGACCAGACGACACCAGAAACACCGTGCACCTGCCTGGACCAGCCTGGCCCTCCTAGAGGAAACCCAGGCACCTAAGGCAGGGACAGAAGACCCCAAAGAAGCGAGGCTGGGACCGAGTCCCGGCAGGAAGAATTCTAGTTCCCTGGGCCCTGTGAGGGAAGAACGGAGAAGCGGAGAAGCGTCTGTGAGCAGAGAGACATCGATAAGCAGCTTATAAAATCAGCCCACATTTTCAAGAAGGAACCAGTTTCTGCAACAAAAGGCTCTGAACTTTGCTCCCATTCCAAGTCCTCTTTTGTCGTATCACAAAGTCAGACTCTGAATCTGTGTGTTGGTTTTCTTACCCAGAGACCTACTAGGCTGGGAAAGCCTTGCTTTTCATATTGCCCCGGAGAGATTCTAAAATAACACTGTTTCTACAAGATCATGAAGCTGGGTACCTCCTGGGTCCCCAGGAAAGAGGTGGCAATTAAGAGAAGGGGTCCCCAAATCTTCCCTGCTTGTAGGTGCGCTCTGCTCATGACCCAATTCCCAAATTCACACACAAACCGGGCCCCTCCCTGGCCGTCAGGGTTCTCGGTCAGCTGAGCCAGGTTTTGTTTTTTCTTTTTTTTTTTTTTTTTTAAGATTTTATTTATTTGTCAGAGAGAGAGCACACCAGACGCAGGACTCGATCCCAGGACTGGGGGACCATGACCTGAGCCGCAGGCAGACGACACTTCAGGGACTGAGCCACCCAGGCGCCCCCACAAGCCGGGTTTTCATCTTCAGGCTTTAGGTGCCAACATTCGCTGATCCAACCCAACCTTGACTTCCCTGTTGAATCCGAGACCACAGAGAACAAAATCGGCCCTTTGGGGGTTCAGATGGGGACAGCGTGGGCATGCGGCAGAGGCGCAGGGATGCGGTCTGTGGCAGACGGCAGGGTGTTCAGGGAAGCCCATCTCTGGGCACATTCCTGCCTTGCAGGCTCCCGGAGCCGGGAGAATTCGGGGCACCCCTGCTTTTCTTTTCCTTCCCAAATACAACTGGAGTTTTCCTGGCAAACGTCCCGCCCCAGACTTCTACTTGGACCCAATGTAAAGCCATAAAAGCAAAGGACCTCAAAATCGCCCTCCATCAGCCTGTCTCAGCTCTCGGGAGCAGGAGCCCAATGCTGGTACAGAAACAGCCCAAGCGATAACCAGGTGAGGCCCCCCACAGCCTGCACCCCTCCAATCCCTGGCCCCACCAGCTCCTGCCATTGGGGTCCCTTAGCTCCCCGCGCCTTGGACGCCCTAGTCTGCGTGTACTTTGTCCATCCTACTCTCGCTGGATCTGGCAGGTCCTGAGACCACAGGCAGTGAGGGGTGACCTGGTGCAAATCCAAACAGCTCTGTGCCGCTGGGCAGGTGCCTACATCTCTGAGAGCCAGGACTGCCTCCCTACTTTTGGGGGTCCATACAAAATTAAAACGCAGGGTTCCTTGTTCAAAATCATTCAGGGAGCGCCTGGGTGGCTCAGTGGCTTAAGCGTCCGTCAGACTCTTGATCTCGGCTCAGGTCTTGATCTCAGGGTCGGGAGTTCGAGCCCCCCGCTGGGCTCCGCGCTGGGTGTGGAGCCTATTTTTTTAAAAAATGATTCGGCATTTCAGTGGTGAAGTCAGTGCATTAAACTCAGCGGAGGCCCGTGAAGGTCTTCAGGACAGTTTCCTCCCTAATCCCCAACATTCGTCAGACTCCGGCTCAAACGCCAAGACCCCCAACGACGACGTCTCCTCCTTTGAAAAGCCTTCCTCAGTCCCTGGGGGTGGCACATCCTGTTTGATGCTGCCGGCAGGAGGGCACTCCCCTGTGCACGGGCCGGCCTGGAACGAGGCTGCCCCCGGCTCTGCCTCTCCTCCCCTGGGCCCTGGCACCGTGAGCCCGACAGGGTGCTCTCGACAGTGGGATGCCAAATGGATTTTACAGCCGAGAGCTGGGAGGACAACTGGGAAATCCATGGGTCTTCCCTGGGTTTGAAAAAGGTCAGCAGCCACACCTGTTCCCAGTTGACGGGTGACGACACTGATGCTCAGGGGCCAGGACACTGAGGCAGGGAGGGCGAGGCATCATCCTCATGAAGCAGCCTGGCCGATGGAATCCCGGATGAGCTCCCTGCGCACAAGGCTTGTTTCGGTGCTCCCCCACCCCCACCCCCCAAAATCCGCCTACAGCCTACGGTCATCTGTCTGGTAATGGGATGGACTGCACTTCCCTGGCTTGCTAAGTTGATAAGGGTGAAGGGAACAGAGGGCATGGCTCTGAATGGAAGAGCCAAAGAACAGGGTGGCAGGCTGGTTTTCTTGTTTGCAAAGCTCTCAAAATAAGCCTCATCTAACACCAGCCTGATACTATTTACCAACAAGACAGTGTCATGTGACCACTGCAGGTCAAACACACCTGACCTGATTTTACACTAAAGATGCAGGTTAGGATAAGCACCCCCAAATTAAAGTACCAGAGGCAGGGGCGTTCGATTCAAAAATAATCCCCGCATTAAATCCTTTTCTTTTAAAATATCCTTTTGCGACACAAAGGTACATAATGACACCTCTTCAGTGAGTGCGGAGTCCGACCTGCTGGGTTTTCTTAAAGTGAGGGTTGCCTGGATCGCTCCTGTATATTTCTAGAACAAACAGGAGGGCTTTGTAATAAGCAAAAAACTAATATTGACCGGAGAGATCATTAAGCCACAATTAAATACTAATATTTGCTGTAAAGAACGAAGTAACAGGAGATTTAAATGTTCCCTGCAGAAATGTTGCAAAAGGACCCACGGGCCTGGCAGCAGCTCGCCCCTGGGACCAGGTCTCCCGTTTGTGGCTGTGCTACTGTGTGCGGCTTGAAGCCACCGAGGCTGCCTGGTGCGTCTCGGCCCAGGCTCTGAGCTGCCTGTCAAGGGCTGGCTTGTCGGATCTGGGGCATGAGGTGCAGGGGACGGAAGGAGCCAGTCTGTCCATCCTGTCAGGCTAGCAGGTGGACACAGTCCCACAGCCCTGGCCCCATGCTTCCAGTCCAATGCTGGTTTCCACAGCAGCAGGAGGCCAAGCTTGGTTCCCGCAGCCCCGACAGCCCAAGCCAAGAAAGGTGGCTCTATCCCCCCGTCAGGGGTGGCGGCAGGATGCTGTTTTGAAATGTGGAGGGTTTTCCAATTCTCCAAGCCCATTCATAAGTGACCCCCGTTTTAGGTTATGAAATCTAAAGCTCAGAGGGGTGGAGTGACTGCCCTCTAGTCCTCAAGGGTGAACAAGGAAGCAGGATCAGGGTTCGTCCGCGTCTTCTGAGGCCAAAGGCGCTCCTTCTACTGTCACTGCCTCCCGCCAGGCACCTTGGGAAGGTGAGCCATCACCTCCAACAGTTTTGTGTTTCTCAAAGTAATTCCCCAGCCTCTGTCTGAATACACACGGTCGCACACGGCAGGACTCAAGTGACGAGAGCAATGGTCCTATCAACTGTGCTTCTGTCTGGTCACCCACGGCCAACTTTTCAGCTCGGAGGGACATAGGGCTTGTTTCCCATAATCCAGTTCATAATTGATTTCTTCTAGAAAAGACAAGAAGCCCTAGACATCTAGGCTGGACCCAACTGATGGCAATGCCCCGTGCCTCCTGGAACTGCCTCCCCCTGTGGAGCGCTGTTTGCAGCCACGGGGACCCGAGTGCGAGCGGGAGAAAGAGTGTCNNNNTCCTGAGTCAGGGACAGCCACAAAGGGACTCCTGGGGAAGGAGGGTGGATAATCGTGTCTATGCCCTGGCAAGCAGCACACGCCTGGCGCGCGTGGGCCCAGCAAACATTAGCAGATCTCTGCTAAGTACCGACCATGCTTACAGCTGCCGCAGGCACCCTCTGCCATAGCTGGGTCGTCCCTGGGGCCTCAGTGCTAGTCATTCCCTGGGAATCCAGCAGCCAGTGAGCATCTCCTGTCTACGAGCCGCATCTCATTGAACCCCAAGAACAATCCCAGGTATAACCTTACAGACGAGGAAATGGAGGCTCAGGGAGGTGAAGCCCCCTGCCCAAGGTCACACGGCCAATTAGTGTCGATCTGAATCTGGGCAGCCAGACTCCACACCCACTGTTCCTTCCATTCCTCCTCAAGGAGCGTGTCCCAGCGGGCACTCAACTTCTAGCCTAGACCCCGCTCGGCCGCGCGGCCAGGGCAGTCCCTCTCCCCGCTGTCTCCCACGGGGGTGCCTCGCGCCTCCTCCAGCGAGGCTGACGCCGGCCACACGGCCCCCACCCTTTCCTCCTCCCTTCCAGTGGGCACGACTGGCCCTGCAGGCCGCCAGTGTCTGCATTCCTGGAGCACATGCCCACGTTGGGCCCACTAAGGAGGATCCGAAGTAATTCAGCCCATAAATCAGGGCCATTGTGAATTTCCCTTTCAGCCACAGGCAAAGTCAAACTTTTCCTTCCCCCACTGTAGTTAACCACTCTTTGTTCACTGTATCTCTCGCAGCTCCGCCTGGCTGGGGGCCAGCTCTCAATTATTAATTAATCTGGGAGGCGCAGGTTACATTCCTGGCCACCTAACCACTTCCTCCTCGGTCAGTCAGAGCTCGCAGGCCAGGCCCACTGAGTGGTATCAAGCCTCATACAACATCCCAGCCCTATCTTGTGGCCATAGCTGCAAGAAAGGACGCTTAAAACCAGAGTTAAAAATAACACCGCCCAAATCAAACGCCCAGAAGTCTCCTTTTCCAGCTCCATCCCAAGCTGGGTGCCGCCATCACTATAAAACCATGACATGCCTCAGTTTCTCGTCTGTGCCATGGGGAGACATTCCCCCCAACACACAAGGCTGCTGTTTGTGTGTGTGTGTGTGTGTGTGTGTGTGTGTGTGTGTGTGCAGGAAGGGGGTAACTGGTGAGCCCTCCCCTGATAATTCTCGCTAGCCAGAAAGGGGGACCCCAAGACTTGAAGCTGAGAGGCCATCAGAGGCTGGGCTGGGGCCGGTGCTGCCTCTAATTTCATCTGCTGGCTTGCTCTCTCCTCACTGGAGGAAGAATGACAGGCAGCTGGTGACAGAAGCCCAGGGACGCTACAGTCGAGCTCAGGTTTATTAAAGTCATTCAGGCGTCTAGAGAGACGATGAGGAAGAGGATGGAAGTGTGGGCCCCTCTTTGTCTGGGTCAAATCTTTGGGAGGACTTTGCATGGGTAAACGCCCCAAGAAATCCGGGCATCCACAGAACAAGGTGACCACCCTTGGTGTGAACTTGTAGCCCCCCATGATAGGGAGATCCGGCTGTGAAATCAGAGCACCGGTCTCCCAAGATCAGTGCCGCATCCTTGGACCAAGCAGGATCTTTAATTCCCGATTAGAAGTAAGGCGGTGCTGTAAGGGAGAAGTGCTGGCTGGCGGAACGTCGACGGTGAGCCGTGAGACCAGCGGGGGACAAGAACGGTAGAGAGAACACGTCCGACGGTGAGCCGTGAGACCAGCGGGGGACAAGAACGGTAGAGAGAACACGTCCGACGGTGAGCCGTGAGACCAGCGGAGGACAAGAGCGGTAGAGAGAACACGTCAGATCATAAAAAAGAATGAACATTGGTTGTTGCTGGAAAGTGCCATCAAGTATCCCTTGGTCATCTGCCTCCCTTTCTCCTTCCCCTGCTGGCCCCATTCACACCCCACCATATGCCAACTTCACCCCGAGTGTCCACAGGCCAGTCAAGCTCCGGGGACAACACCGGAGGGTACGGTCTAGGAAAGACCTTTGAAATCTCACGCTTCATCTACTCCGTGTCTGCTTTTGATCTGATAAAGACATGATTTGTCTCCGGAGTCTTCGCATAACGTTGACACTCTGAGGAGGAAGGGACACTTTGGGCTTCCCTTACCCTAAGCGTGGAGGCTTTTGCATAGAGCGCACATGCTGCCAAGATAAATTATTGTGCGCATACAATAAAGTACCATTAATTAGGACTCATAAATCCAGAGTTTGTAATAATTCCAAAAGCAGCTGGGTTGAAGTTAAAAAAAAAAAGGTTTTGATAAACAAATGCAAAATATAAATAAGGTTCAGGAGAACTGTTTACCCTACGAGGACTGTATAAACAACTGGCGTACCAATTACAGATCGCTCTTATCTGTTCACTCAAGCACATCTCCAAATGGCCAGCAGGAAACATTATCCGGTTAGCATCCCAGTCTGTGGTATTTGAAAATCACAAAACTCGGTTTCTTAGACAGCAGCCTTTCCAATCGCCCACCATCCAATCTGCCTGCGCTGGTGAGGAGTCCCCGAGTTGTCACTGTTCCCTCTCTAGGTATCTAGAAGGGAAGCCATTTGGATGGCCGAGCCCCCGGCACCCCGGGGCCCTTCGGCGAGCCGCCGCCCAGGAAGGAGTGGTGGCCCTCCGCTCCAGCCCGCCAACCTGCCACCCAGTTATCTCCGTGCCTATCTTAAAGCGGCAGCGTTTCCTAGGGCGTTGGGCCCGGGGACCCAGCCAACTGGGGCAACTGCACGTGAGAGCAGGTGGGGAGGGGCCGCCCCATGTGTAAACCCCTCAGGCGTCCACGGCAGCAGGCGAACCAAGGTGGGTCGTGGCCTCCTAGGTGATTTACACACAGGCCAGGCTCTGGCTTTCTCCCCGAGAGGCAGCTGCCTTTGCACCTCCGGGGCATCGATACTGTTTTCTGGGGAGCAGACAAGGTGAGGGGCCCGGGAGTGTGGGGTGGCAGGAAGAGGCCCCGGGTGCGGCTGGGAAGCCGTCAAGCTGAGAGGGTGTGTTGGTCCTGGCCTGCGAGGGACAGACTGCAAGGCCCCAGAGAGGCGGGCAGGGGGCCAAGCTGGAAATACCGAGGGCCGCTCCAGCTCCAGCGGTCGGCCCTGCCAAGTCGGGGAGGCGGCACTGACGGGGGAATGGCAGGTTCCGGCCGGGCGGGTCCCCAAGGCCACCGAGTCAGGAGCAACCGCCTCTGTCTCCGGGCACGTGGGGGCTCGAGCCGTGCCAGGGAGACCCGGAGCCGCCAGTCTCCCTGGGGTGCCTCTGTCCTGGCGCTACCCCGCAGCCCGTCAGCCTAAGGACCCCTGAGGAATGCAGAGCCCCTGCGAGTGGCACTGACCTTGGGCAGGGAGGCAGGCCCGGCCTCCAGGCCAGAAGATTTTTCTTCTGCTCCAAGTTCTGGAGGGGCTCCACAGAGCGCCCTGAGACCACCGCCCACAGAGGGCCTACGGCTCCTGGCCTTGTGAGCGTTTCAGACGTCTTCTGGATCACCAAGACGCTGGGTGATGGAACCAGCCGAGAATGGGCTCCCGAGGCCAGCAGGGGCCTCTCTCTGCCGTGTCCCTTGGGGAGGACTCATCTTGTGCAGCAGGGAAGCCAGGCATACTGGCAGGCACTTTTTGTCCGCTGCCCCAACCCCTCTGCACCTCCCTCGTGGGCTTCAAAATTTGCTCTCCGTTAAGACCAACAAAAACACTGAGGCAGGGGCTGGTCCGTCCACATATCCTGAAACCAGACGGACGTTCTGCCACAGACACCGCGGGCTCTGTCATGGACCCACAGACAAAGGATCTTCGTCCAGACGTTTGGAATCGGAGCAGGACTTGGTTCAACCCTTGCCCTCCTCTTGGCCTTTACCGTAAAACCAGCAGATAGACCCACCTACTTATGAAGACCCACCAAGAACCACATCCCAGCAAGTCATTCCCGCCAGTCTGAGCCTCTCTACCTTCTCAAAGCGCCCCCTCCCGACCGCTCCCACCCAGCCGCGAGAGCGGCCCTGCCCGGGGCCCCCGACATGTGCAGCTCCACCCCAAAACCCTGAAAGCAAATTCCCTGAGGGGAGAGAGTGGGTTGGATGTTTTCAGGAACCACTCATTGCGGTTTGGGGTCCAGCCAACAGAAGTACCACGGAGATGTGAGAAGAGCCCTTGCTGAGGCGGCTGGCTCCTCCCTCGTGCTCACAAAGCGCCTACTGTGTGCAAGGGTACAACACAGGCTCCCTGGAGGACCAGTCCTTCCGTGGCGAGGGAAGTGCCGGAGGCTGAAGCGAGGGCAAGATGACGGAGATGGCAAAGGAAATCAGAGAGACTCTTGTTTTTGTAAACATCATTCCTTCTGGTCAGTTCCAAGTTATTTAGCGGGTGCTACACACACATTTCTTCCCTCAAACCAAAATAGCCCTCCCTGAGACTTCCACTCTGAGAGGAGTAAAAGAAACAGCATCCACATTCTTTGCAGCTGGCCTACAGGAGGGGAGCACCGGCCTGGGCCTGTAGCTAACTGCAAGCCCGTGCAAGGCCCCACCCCCTGAGTTCTGAGGGTCGCGTCCCTGCTCCCAACTCAGGATGGACTCTGTCACCTGGGGAAGCCACCCACCAGCCGAACGGTCCCGTGAATGGGAGTTGAGGGTGAGGGGGCATGCCACTCTTGGATTGGTGGAAGCTCTGAAAATTACAGAGTGCTGGGGAACACGCTCACAGCAACATCATGCTCGTTTCAAAGAGCAACTTGGAGGAAGTGAGGGGGAATCAAAGGATTCTTGGGGAATTGCTGGATGTCAGGGCTACAGACCATTCGGCCCAACGCCCTCCCTTTACAGAAGAGGAAACTGAGGCTCAGAGAACAGAAATCATTTGCCAGAGGTCAGGCAGCAGGGCAGGCCTCACAGCTAGGGCTCCCCCTCTCTGAGGAAAGACTCGGTCCTCGATACCACTGGGCTCAAGGAACAAATAATCCTGATGAGGCCAGCCAACACGAATTATTTTTGCAAAAGGGTCTGTTTGTTTGTTCTTGTGGGTAACAGGGAGAGAGTCCTTCCTCGCGTCGCTGTCGGAGCAACCCCCGCCTCGGCCTGAGAAGTGACCCGCCCCGGCTGGCCGGCACCACCAGACTCTCAGGCAAAGGATGTGCGTTGCAAAAATGGGGCAAAGTTTCCTATTCTGAAGATAACATTGTAAGACACAGGAAGTCTGCGAGCGGAGCCTGTGTTTCCAGAAAGGTCTCTGCACACCCATTCGCAACCACTTCCATTGTACAGGGCTTCTAGAGATTCGAGGCTGGGGGATGGGGAAGGAGGCGTGGGGACAGGACTGGGAAGGGGCAGCAGCCACTGCCCAGGTAAGGGTCCAGAGAGGGCTTTCTAGTTCCCCAGACTCGCTGGGCCTCCCCGCAACGTGAACCCCATTCCAAACCCCAGCTTCCTACCCTGAAAACTCAAAGGGTTAACAGAGTCCGTGTTCCTCCTACTTTGGGCCCTTGTGTCCAGATTCCCAGGCCCCGCCCCTGGAGTTTCTGATTCATGGGTTCTGGGTGGAGCCGGGGAACCTATGCTTTTTAACAAGATTTAAGAGGCCCCTTTTCTGGTTGATATGTCATGATCCCAAGAGTGGAGGGTTCAAAAGCGTGGCATGGTAGTGAGAGAGCTGGCTTCCTCGAGGGAGGAATGACAGGGGCAGGAAGGAGACCAAACCAAAGGGACTTCCTAGCACCAGACGGACGTGGCGGTCCCAGCGCCAGGCCGGGAGACCGGCAGGGAAGGCGACACTCTGGAGCCACCGCGGATGGCCCTGACTCAGTGTGTCTGGGTGTGTGTGAGGACAGAGCCTCGGGTCAGCGTGCACCTCCACGTGAGACTTGGAATCAAAGGACCTCAGTTCAAATTCCAGCTCTGCCGCTTCCTAGCTGTGTGTCTGGGACAAACGGCCTTAGCCTCTCTGGGCCTCGGGTCCCACATCTGGGAAATGGGATCAAGAGCACCCACAACAAAGAATCATTGGATGGAGACTTCCAAACTAAGAGCCGACATGTCCTGCAAGCTGACCGTGTGCCAGGCACACCTAGTTCCCACCACAACCCTAGGGGGTAATGTTATTCAGTGCCCCATTTTACAGACAAGAGAACTGAGGCCTCTTGGTCAATCCAAGATGGTGGCAGGATTCATAAGCATTCAGTCTGACCTCTCTGCTGCCAGTGGGTGTGCAGCAGGCAGTGAGGCTCTCCACAGACGCGGCCTTCCTCCCACGGGCACCTTCTAGATCCTACGCTATGCACAACACTTTCTCCTGGGCTGTCAGGTGGCCAGTCACACCTCTGCCCTCAGAGCTCCAAGTCCAGAGAAGAGAGGACCCTGCTACAAAAGAGCATCGTAATGCTCATTTATAAATGAGGGGCATGACGCAAAGAAGGCCGGACCCCCAAATCCATCTAGAGGAGAAGGACAGCTGAGTGGGAGGGGGTGGAAGGGATGGGGAAAGAAAGCAGTGCTCCAGGGGTGAGCAATGGCCTGGGCCAAGGCACTAGGGCAGAAGACAAGGCAAAAACAGTCTCCCGTGGCCGGATCACACACCACGGAAGGGCTCATGGAGAAAAAAGAGCGTAAGAGGTTGGCTAGGGCCAGACCATACAAGACCTTCAACATCTGACTGGGGTTGAGCACTTGTGTTGTCGTGTGGGCACAGGGAGCCATGGAAAGGTGGTGGGCAAGGAGGGTCAGGGCACTAACAGTCCCCTACTGTTTCATGGGTGCACACTCTACACCCCAAAAAACCACTAGCTCATTAAGGACAGGACCGCTGGCTACAACTGGGTGTGATTAATACGAGAAGACAGGTGGATTTCGTAAGTGGCAACTCTAGGACCATACAAGGCACTCAGCACTGAAGATACGGAGCTTTTTCTCCTGATCTTTATTTGTCAAGCCCATTTAGAGATAAGACAGACTACTCTAGTTTAAAAAACGCAAGGCATGAGCAAAGACCTGGTACAATACAGTGAGATAAGCATCTGTAAATATATATTTATCAACAGGTTTATAGTGTTGTTCATGATTCTCTGGGTCTCTGGCTACTGGACCTGTCAACTTCTGAAAGCACTGTGTCATCAAATCCTAATCTTCTGAGAGCTTGTCAAATTCTATTTTTATTTCTGTCTTTGATTTAGAGATTTCAAAGCTATGCTGTTAGGTGTGTAACAGTTCTTGGTTATTATATCTCACTGACCATTTTAGCTTTGATCTAAGTCAGGGGTCGGTAAAAGCCATATGTGGCCCACCACTTGTTCTTATAAATAAAGTTTTATTGGAACACAGATATGCTCATTGTTTCACACATTGTAGACACCACAATGGCAGAGTGGAGAGTAGGACAGAGACTGCAGAGCCCGCAAAGCTGAAAATGTTTATTATCTGGCCCTTCGCAGAAGAGTCTGCCAACCTTTGATCTATGCAAAATTTTGCCTCTTGGTTCCTTTTAATGCTCTTTGCCTGGAATTCTATCATCTCATATTAACGCTGTCGTACCTGCTTTCTTTTGGCGTTTACCTTTCCTTTTCCATTTTCTGTAGTTTTGACCTGCTCGCATAATTTTGTTTAGGTGTGTCTCTGCTAGAAATCCAGTATATAGTTGAGACAGCTTTCGTCACATTTACGGTCACTAGTGTCCAGACCTGCCATATGGGCATCTGTTTTTGTTTTTTTAAATCTACCATGTTTTGTTGTTTAGAGTAGTTAATTCCCAGGAGGAAAGGGTGGGGGGAAGACTTCTGCTATATCAGTATATTTTGAATTTTATATAAGGAGAATATAACTACATGACTTGTGCAATGACACATGATTTTATATTTAACAACAAAAAGGAGTTTGAAAGAACCAAGAGTCATGAACCTACAAGGATCCGTATGATGAATTCTTCGGTCAACAAAAGTTCCAGTCACACTTTCCTTCCCGCCACCTCCACCCGCAGACACAAAGACAACAACAACTTTATAGAAATGGAGTTTATATAATGCGCCGTTCGCTTCAGGGAGGGTGCCGGCCCTCTCTGTCAGACTGACCAGAAACTGGGCAACGGCTCCCTGAGGTCACCAGCGGCCCCGGCGGCCGTGCCTCCCGCCCTGGCCCCGGCCAGGCCCTCTCCACGTTTGCAGAGGGCCCGGTCCCCAGTGCCCGGCCCACCGCGCTCCCCACGGCTCTGTTGTCCTGCCAGCACTTCCTTCAGCTCGGCGGACATTCCGGCTTCCAGGGCGTGTGTGCGGAATGCGTGCTCGGGGCAGGGCCAGCCCTGCACCCCCAGCACCGAGCTGCTCTCCTGCCAGCCCCACCCCCAGAACGGCCTTGGGCTCCCTCCAGCAGCAGGGGCCAGGCGAGACCTCCAAGAGACTGTGCGGGAGGCCCTGAGGGTCAGAGTCCAGAGGGACCAGCCCCCATCCCCCACCCCTCTGCCTGGGGAGTCAGGGACAGGCCCGTCCTGAGGGGGGGGATGCCCCCCTCAGGAGCCGTCAGGGGTGATACCCTGGCTTCGGGCTGTGAGCCTCTGCCCCACCGTGCTAAATCATTTGTCCACTGTCTCCTGACTCCACGTGAGTGCCTGTCATTCTGGGTGACTCCTCCCCAAGGAAAGGGTGGCTAGAGGAGGCCCCCAGTGGAAAGGGAAGGGGCATTTCCTGCCGTCTCTGACTCAGCTGCTGGACGCCCAAAGACCCCGCTCCTCCCGTGTCCTACTCTGGGTATCCAAGTTGGAAGTGGGTAAGGATTTTACAAAAGCATCCCCTGGACACCTGCCGGGCTATATGCTAGACCTTCTCACGTCCTCCTCCTCCGTGAGATCATCACAAAGTCTGCCAGACAAGGACTACTGCCCACACGGTACAGACGGGGAAACTGAGGCTCGGGGCGATTAAGCAAAGTTACCAGGTCATAGAAGCTAGTTGGCAGCAGAAGCCCTGCCCCAAAGCCCTAGAGTCTCAGGACCCTCGGTGGGGGATTTTTCCACTACGCACAGCTGCCTCAGATAGACATGAAGTAGAACTTCCCTCCCAACTCGGGAAGGTCAAGCCCAAAGCTCCCTGGGAGAAGAAGAGTTTCTTCCTAAGGAGAAGAAACAGCCAAAATAGCCACAAGGCAAGAACCCCCGGTCCCCTACTCTCACCTCTGTCCAGAGGAGCTGGCTTATGCCTCAAGCCACTCTGCTCCTAATTTGCTGTGTGACTTGAGGTAAGTCGCTTCCCCACTCTGAGTGTCCATTTCTTGAAAACAAGGGGTTCGGACTACAGGAAACTCTGATGTTCCTTCCTGCTCCATCGGTCCAATTCCACCCGTTCCTAAACCTGATAGAGTCTCCCCACTGGAAGATTCTGCCGCGGTATGGGACCCCTCCCCTTTGTGGATATGTGGGACGGAGGGGAGGGCGGACAGAGCAATGGAAAACAAATATTTTCAAGGGATGGGAGTAAACACCGCTGTTGGCATGGCAGAGCCTGCGGAGTTGCTGAACTAGAATCCTGAAACCGTTAAAAATAGGAAAAGAAACGGTACAGTTCACATATTTTGCAAAGCTAAGTTAAATCAACATCTGCAAAAAATATCCCCGTTAAACGGAATAGCAGGATTTCATTAAGTAAATTGCAAGTTGGCAAAAATTCTGAAAGAAAGGGGAAAAGCCACGGGCTGGCCTGTAATTTAAACCTTATTTTAACTGTGACAGCATGACTGCAAAGGGCTCCGTTTCCAAACAAAAGGAAAAAAATAAAATAAAAAAACCTAAAAAAAAAAATTTTTTTTTAAAAGGGCCTCCTGGACTCCCAGGCACGCCCCTCCCCCTGTAGCTTCCAGGGACCCACAATGTTTTCAGTAATTATAACGTTACCTAGTTTTCCCATGGATGTAACAAATGAGAGAGGGAAGGGGGAGGTGTGGGGAAGAGGGAGGAAAAAGTGAGCACACAGACAAAGTCACCATTGTCACCTCTAATTAGGTTTTTTTTAACCAAAATGGCTTGAAGCACAGAACTCTGGGAATCTTTTCCTTCCTCCAGGAGGCCTTTCTGTTTAACCTCACTGTGGGTTCCCCTGGCTTGAAGCCCCATACGGAGGTGGGGGCCAAGCCCCGTGCACCCAGGGAGGAGGGATTACCCGGCCTGAGCTGCTGCCACTCACCCAGCCCTTCACCTGGGCCAGGGCTCCTCCTTCCCTGGGCCTCAGCCTCTCGTCCCTAAAATGGGGAGGGGTGGGGGTGGCTGCTTGCCCAGGCCGGTGGTGAGCACCTGATAAAGCCCGGAGCACCCACAAAGCCCAGGGATGTGCTGCGGGCTCTTCCACCTGGAGCCAGGAGGCCCCTTCTGCGGGGAAGCAGACAGCTGCCACGGCCATTTCGCAGACTGGTAAGCAATCCCGGATCCTGCCCTCCACCCTCCACCCAGCACCCCTGCTCTAGGGTTCCCTGGGGCGTTATCCAAGGATGAGCTTAGCAGAATAATATGTTCATCATCAAAAGAGACTGGATCGGGAAGGGATCGTCCACTTGGTTCCTCCAATGTGTTTTCTCATTTAGCAGTGGAATACTGCCCACCCCGGCTCCCCCACACCGAATCTCACGGGGAAGCCCAGGATCCAGGGTGCTTTTAAAAGTACAGCTCCTCCACGCCTCATGCTCTGTAGCAGCGCCCAAAAGTTTAAAGACCACAGATCCAACGTGCCTCCTCTCCCCTCCTGGGACAAAAGAGGAAACTGAGGCCTCGCAAGGAAGGGTGACCGTGGTTTGTGGGTTTCGGGGCAGGCATGGCCCTGCACTAGGGCTGACAGAGCCCGAAAATCCATGAGGGCCTACAGGGCACCTTCCTGTGAGCAAACAGGAATTTCTGTTGGATGCGCGGCCTGGTGGTGACTGCCCCACAGGAAAGTGACCCTCAGGGCTGGGCCATGACCCCCACACCCTTAAGGAGCTTCTGAAGAGTAAGGACAGTGCTGGAACCAATAAAGAGACAGTTCCTTTCTGCACACAGCTGATCTGCTGCCGGAGCTTCCAGAAAATCCAGAGATGGACTGAATGAGTATGTAATGCTTAGAGGCCCCAGACAGGGAAAGGGGCTTGCCTGAGGTCACACAGCATGGGAATGGCAGAGGGCGGATTAGGCATAAGAACAAAGCAGCGCATCCCTAGCCCCAAGTCTTATGTGTTTGGTAATATGAGATACACTGTAGCCCCAAACCATACAATTTCCCCTGCCCCCCAGCTCCTCACTGCTGCCTCTGCAGGGAGCCCCTTGTCCTCTGTACTGTTGTCTCAAATAGACCTTTAACCCTGGCACTGTGACCTCAGTGAGTGTGCAATGACATGGGTCTTTTCTCGGACCTCAGTGAACTCCCCTGTAAAATGGGGCTTATAATTAACTACACTCCTCCCCCCCACCCATGGTGGTAAGGATTAAGGGAGACGCTCTGTATAAAATGCCCAAGTCTGTGCTCAACACCCAGCAGGCACTTAGCACGCACCACCCTACAATGCCTGGCACAGAAGGCACCCACCCGATAACATCGTAGCCGAGGGACAGAAAATAAAGGAGGCACCTGCACTTACTGAGCTCCTGCCAAGTCCCGCCCGTTGTACTTCCCGTGAGGAATCGGGGTGCACTGCGTGTGTTTGTGGGCAAGCCGAAGGTGGTCAGGGACGAAGTAAGTGTGAACCCCCATCTCCTGCGAAACGCGGTCAAGTCTTCCTGCAGGGCGGTGAGGGCCCGCCCGCTCCCCAGGTAGTGTCACCTGCAGCCTGGCAAACTTTGACCTTTTTGCAAGTAGGAGTTTGAGCTCAACCCCTGCCTTTGATTTCAGGAGAGCACAAGCAGGAGGCAGCCCGCTCGGTGAGAGTGGCAGTGGCTGAGGGGTCTGCAGCACACAACAGAGCCAGACGGAGAGAGACGAGGGGTGTCGGGGAGACCGGGTAACAGTATCACCTGTTGACGGAGCATCTACTATATTCGGATGCTATTAACTTGCTCCCCCGAGGCCAGACTACCATCATCCCCACTTTTATAGGCCAGATGAGCCTGTGACCAGCCATGGGGAGTGGCAAGGTTGACGCGTGACCCCAGAGCACAAGCTCCCAAGTACCCTGCATGCTGCCTTCTGGGACCCCTGAGGATGAAGGCGGACAGGGCCAGGGAGCTGGGTGAGGAAATGCAAGTCTTGTGTCACCCAGCTGGGGCTCTTTCCCTCAGCAAAACCCTGTCCCCACAAATCTCCAAAAGAGAGATGAAGCCCTTGCAGGAAGAGGAGAGAAACATTCTGGAAGTTTCCTCCTCGAGTCTGTGAGGACCTTTGGAATGGGGGTGCCTGAGCTGTGCAAGGCGGCGGCAAGTACCAGATCCCCTTAACCATCCTACCACGGTGATGGGCTAGAGGCCCACCCCGGTCGCTCCTGGTCAGGGATCATGGCAGTTCCCGCCCAGTCCCCAGTACGGTGGGACTTCGAGCAAGTCACTTCCCTTCTTAGAGCCTCAGGTACCCCGTCTGTGGGATGGTGTCTTGAGCTAAATGATGCCTGACATCGCAGGCCCGTGAAGCACTCCTTAGGAAAGGCTGCCCGGGGACTGAGGAGAGGAGCAGGCGTCCCGAGGCCACGCTGGCCACACCTGCTTGCCCCTGGCGTGTGTCAGAGTGTCCCAAAGGAGCCAAGGCAGGAGGAGTGGGGAGATGGAGAGATGGTGCCTGAGGGGTGCTGCTGAGGGTCCTGGGGCTCCTTGGAGATGCCCAACTTACAGAAGGCCCAACTCTGTCCAGATCCCACAGCTAGGTTGGGGGACGAGGTGGCTGGTACCAAGGTGGGCACTGGGACCTTCTACCCTGGGCATGCCCTGTTACAGGACCACTCAGAGCCTGACCACCTCTTGCAGATACCAGGCCCTAAAAGTGCCAGGAAGGTCTGATCAGGCCTCAGGACCTTTGTGGCAGTGGCACGGAAGGCTGGGAGAGGTGGGAGGGAGCCAAGGGGCTTGAAAACCCGATCCTGAGACGCTGAACAAGCCAGCTCCCTCTCTGGGGCCAATGACCTCATCTGCAAAATGGTAGGAATTAAACAACCTTTCCGGGTTGTCTGTTGTAAGAATTCTGTAAGACGACATGCACAAAGTACGGCACATGTGCTACATGTCTGGCAAGTGCTACTGTCATCCCCCGACACCTTCTCCCTGGAGTGTCCCTCACGTGCCCCTGCCCAGAGCGAAACGTCACCTCCTCCCTGAAGCCTTCACACGCTTGCCTAGGCAATCCCTGCTGGGATCCCACAGCAATCCGTTCAGACCTTTATTACACATTGCTGGACGTAATCTTTAATTAGGTGTCTGCTTCCATTCACTGTGAGCCTTTTGAGAGAAGAGGCTAGAGCTGCGGCAAGGAGAGGGGAGTGATGTGAGACCATCTAGCCTCAGTAAAGGACTCAGAGCACAGAGGTAATGTGACACCCAACAGTGACACAGCAAGCCAACGCCAGCAGGAGCCTTGAACCCCCATCTTCTGAGCACCGGCCCACGGCTTTCTCCCCAGAGCCCTCTCTGCAACAAGTCTGTGTCTGTCAGGGAGCAGGGAGGGAACCTCACAGGAAAAGCTTCCGGCACCGACCCCGGCCAACCTGACCCACTCAAGTCCTGTGTATGGCAGAGAGATCACCGCCCTGGGAGTCCCACGACCCAGGCAAGCTTCCTGGGCCTCAATTACTCCAGCTTGAAAATGGGTGATGCTGGTTTGCCCCTCAAATTTTCCTAAGAAGCAAATGAAAAGCTGGGTTGTAGATTGCTTTTTTAAAAAGGCACCATCAAAAAAGAAAAAAGAAAAGAAGAAAAAAGAAAAGAAAAGAAAAAAGAAAAGAAAAAAAAGAAAAGAAATGAAAAGAAAAAAGAAAAGAAGAAAAAGGAAAGGAAAGGAAAGGAAAGGAAGGGAGGGAGGGAGGGAGGAAGGAAAAAGAAAAAGAAAAAAAGAGAGAAAGCCACCATTAAATGCAAGAGATTTTTATTGTTTATTATCGACTACAATAAAACATACTTTACATAGCAGCTTCCTACGGAAGGAGTAGGAAGAAAAGCTGGCCGTCCAGGGCCTGGCTAAACTTCTAGCTGTCAATAAGTCACTGTGTGACTCGGGGAAGTCACTGGTGTCTCTGGGACCGTTTCCTCCTCTCAACAAAACAAAGGTTTGGGCTGGCTGACGGCCAAAGCCCCTCCAGCATGGCTATCCCACTCCATGGCCTGCACGGTTCAGGCACTGAGGATACAGACTGCACAAACCAGGAGCTCGAGCTGAGTGCATAAGGCCCTGAGCAAGCTACATATCTCGATGCAACAACCTGCCCAAGACAGGTGCGTGCCACAGCCAGAGAACAAGCCGCCCCACCTCCACCCAGGTAGGGCGCCCCCCACCCCCACCCCCAGGCTGGCTTTGCAATCTGCTCTGACCTTGAGACACACATGTTGTGTCAGGAAGGCAGTGTGGCCCAGGCACTCGGGACTGAAACCTGGGTTTCAGTGTTAGTTTCTATGAACTTCAGTGTCCTCTTGAGAAAGAGGCGGTGACAGACCCCATCCCACCTGCCGCTGCATAGCCTGAGCTCCAGAAACACTGGTTGAAGGAGTTGAGCTTCTGCTGGTGCTCTGCCCACACCCCCTCAGCCCGCAGGGAGCCAGGCCCCGGCCTAGCGTCCTAATGCCAACTCCTGCTTCTGTCCGAAGCCATACCCTGGCCACCAGGGGCTTGCTTTGCCAGGCGCCTGCGAAGTGCTAGAAACGAACACCCCAGGCCTGGAGGATGAATGCCCCAGCTCCCTCGCCCCTCGGGTGGGATAACTGTGACGGGAGCTCGACACTGTTTCCCAAGTTCGCGGCAGGTTTCAGCTCCAAGGGCTCACGGTACCTGGCTTCCTCGTGCTCCCCGCACTGCCTCTGCCCACTCTCCTACTGCCGCTTCCTGAGTCCAGCCCTCACCCCCATGAACTGTGCACTCGGATTTTTGTCTCAGGGTCTGCTTCTGGGAACAGCCAAGCTCACAAAACCCTACGCGGGGACTACACATCTTGTAGTTTGCAGGAGCCATTTCCAAGCCCAAGCTCCCGGAGGGACGGGAAGTGCCACAGGGTCAGGGTCAGGGTCTTCTCTGCTTTGCACCCCCGTGCCAGGCACAGGCCAAGCTCCTGAGAGGTGCCCCTAAATGCCCGTTTGCTGAATAGTCACTGGCCACATGGAAGACTCGGCCTTGTCCTGAGGAGCCCCCGTTCTAGCTGGGAGGTGAGACATAAAACAGTTCGTGAAGATACTCACAAAAAAAGAGGTATTTGGACCCAGGGGGGTCCCTAGGCACCTAGAGAAAGGTTATGAGTCTTACCGACAAATGACTTGGCCAAGGTCACACGGCTCCTCTGCATTACTGTGAAAACAGACTATGAGGAGCCCCTCAAGGGCAGGGTTGAGCAGAGCCTCTCTGTGTCCCCCACAGCAGCTCAGGGCATGCCCCAGATGGGCCAGGCACCCAGGAAGGGCCGCGGGTTAATCTTTGAGGAGCGCCCCGCAGCCCCGCCTGCAGCGAACACTCGGGGGCGTGACTGTGTGTGCTCCTCACGTATACACATTAACCACCAAGCACAGCGCCTGGCCAAGTGTGGCACGTGTGCTGCAGACCCAGGATCGTCCCTGGCTCTCTCAGACGCCAAGCCCAACGTGTCAGCAGGCCCTCGCCGGCTCCGCTGTCCTGGCCACTCGGAACCACTGCGCACACACGCAGACTCAACCCCAGCACACGGCGTGGGGCCAGGCCTCCTTCGGCAGGTATCAGCCCAGGCCACCTCCCGGGATCAGAGTCATGAAGTCCCTAATCCAAGGGGATTCTATGAGGCAACTTGTCGTTGCAAGCACTAGGCACACAGCCCAGCCCCGGGTGTCCGTGACCTCCAGTTGCCTCCACCCGGGACGGCCTTGAGGAGCTCCTCCTCCCATCATTCTTCACCAGGAAGGCACCACATTCGCACCTGGGGAACCTGGGCACCAAGCATGTGTCCTGTGACAAAGATCCAGAGGCTCTATCCAATCCAAGCCTCTCTTTTAACAGAGGAGAAACTGAGTCTCAGGGAGGGGTGGTGACTGACCCGGGCTTCCGAAGCGAACACCAAGTCAGGGCATCTGGAAAAGCCCACCTCATCTCTACAGCTCTCTCTACAGCTTTGCAAGGAAACGCCCAGTCCTGTCTCCTCTTCCTGATGATCTCGGGCAAAACTGAGTTGGGATGCAGCAGGGNAATGAAGTGAAGAGAAAGATTCAGGTGGCAGTTCAAACGCTCGCATTTTGAAGATGAAAGTACGCGATTCAATTAAATGTTTAAGTAGTGTTTTCTCATACTAAATCACTGAAACGTTTGTGCATTCCTTGAATTTCTCAGGGCACTGTTCATTTTTATTTATTGTTGTAACCCAATGCCCTTAGCAGCGTGAATGGTGCTATTCGAAGGAAACTAGTTTTGCAACGGGGAAAGCTGTCCCAGGTCTCTTAAAAGGTTCATTATGTGCATGGTAATTCAGTTCTATTAATAATCCCGGACTATATAGGCAGGGCTTACTTTCCATTTAGCATTATATTTTCCACAATTCTGTAAACAGCTCCTCCACACAAACCCTTTTGATATTCAATTCCTCCCTGGTTTTTTCCCTAACCACCCTTCTCTCTGGGCTTACTCCTTATAAAAAAAAGAAGGGGAAAAAAAAAAAAAGGAAAGAAAGAAATCACCAAGCACACATATTTTTTCAATTAAGCCATGCTTGGTGCCAAAATATATGGATCCCACTAATAGCCATAAGTAATCTTAAGGTCTTTTCCCCAAATATTTTGATTATTTTACAAATCCCCCAAGGAATGTGCTCTTAGGGTGATTTATGGAACCCGGGCAGGATCCATGATTTGGGGAGAGGTCTGGATGCTGGGGGACAAGTTAGGGTATGGGGGTGGCTGTGTGTGCCCTCCGAACACGGCCTAGTGCTGGGGCAAAGGGGATGGGGGACCCAAAAGGCTCTCAGGGAAAACTTTCGGCCATGTCTGCAGGGGTGAGAAGGCTGGGTGAGTGGCTCCCACACAGGACAGATGGCTGCAGTCAACCCTCTGAGGAATGGTGGCTGGGGCAGAAGTGACCACCAGGGAAACCCCCACTGTCTGATGACCCCCCAAGTCACCTGCGTTTGCCCTGGATTCCACGGTGGGCTGTTCTGTCCAACCTCTATCAAATTCACACCCCCTCACTTTTCAACTATTTAATAAATATACGTGACTAAGGGGGAAAACCAGGTGTCAGGAAGAAATGACCCCGGAATGAAGAGCCTGCTACGAATAATCTTCAGGTTACGAAGCAAAGCTAGCGGACGGATGGGAGGGTGCCAGTGGCCCAGTGGGCTCTGTCAACAGCATCTCCAGCCGCCTGGCCGTGAAGTCCCCCCACCATTGGGCAATGCCCTAGAGGACAGGGCCAGGTCTGCTGGGATGGGCAGGCTGGGCCCTCCACGGGGTTGATGAGGAGTCTGGTCAGAGCTTCTGGCTCACCAAGGGGGCCGAAAATAAGGATGGGCTCGCTAACAGGGCAGATGAGGCTCTGGGGGGGCAGGGAGGGTGACGGCAAGGGGCCAGGCCTTGGAAGCCAGAGGCCCAAGGCCCATCTACACCCCACTGGCCGGTGGCATGACCTCAGCAAACTGTGTGCCCTTTGCCAAGCCTCAGTCTTCCCACTTGCCAAGTGGAGCTAAGACTTTTGTCTTCCTGGCCGGAGCTTCTCACAGAAGATCTTCTGTGATCAACTGGATCCTTGAATTGTTCTTTGTAAACTGAAAACCAGGCCAGAGGAATTTCACTTTGTTCTTATCATTGTCACACGGTAACTGACATCAAAACATCCCAATGCATTTGCATCTCCCAGAAAGTAGCCTGGATATAGCCTTCCCTGACTGATGCTTTAAAACAAGATTAACCCTTCAGAGCCAGTGCCTTCGAATTCTGGGATCACCCCCTCAACTCTGGGGAATTCAATTCTTCACACTTAACTCTGACTCAACGGTCTCACGAATCCCGAGTGGGGAGATGCTGGATTCACTAGCAGGTCACCGTCACGGTTCACGTCTGGAGGCCAGGCCCCCCTGAACTTCCTCCCTCAGATGCTGTCGGATCGAAGCCCATCACTGACGGGTCAGCTTAATCACCATGCCCACCAAGGGCAGGAAGTCGGCCGCAGCCAGAAATGGCCGAGCCTCAGTTTGACAAAACCCGAGATACAAAAGCACAGGCTGTCACTATCTCAGGATCGCGTGTAGCAAGAGGGTGTCCCAAAACAACATCGTCCCTGAATGAGCGAACGAGCGGATGCCTCTTCATCAGCCGGCATACACCAATCCCAACCCCCAGCCCCCTACTGCCAACCCTAGGAGTCCCCCACCCCAGCGCAAACCCAGAGAGGAGCTCGGAGGCTCGGTGTCAGCTACACGAACAATAGAGTGAAGTCAGGGTCCTTGAGGATGCGGAACAAACAGCTCACCGGGAAGGGAGACCTTTAACTTCCAGGAACCACACACATCCCATCCTACGCATTGTCCCATAGGCCAGGAGAGAACCCCAGGGTCACGGGGCCTTCTGAATCCCAGGTTTGCTGGGGCCAGAGAACCCCCAGCTTTGCAAACATGTAATAGGACAGGAGTCACCAAGGTTACATAGCTGATGTGTCCCTTTCCCTCTGCAGGTCTAATATTTGCCACGAACCTCTCACTGTATGAGGGGTCTTGGGGAGGTCCTGGGGGCGGGGGCAGAGGCTGGTGAGACAGACGCCAGTGCACCCTATCTTCCCCTCGCTCCCAGCACCTCCCGCCGATTCACAGGGAGCCTCGGCCTCTTATCAGGGCCCGCCAGCCAGGCACCAGCACACATCCCCACTGGCCGCACCTCCCACCCAGAGCAGCCCTTTGTCTCTGGCTCCAAACTGGCTGCAGGAAGTGGGGCGCAAGGGAGGGGTGGGGGTGCCACGAGGCCCCGGAGGCACGGCGAGAGGCCTCCCCACCAGATGCCGCGTGATCCTCACCTAGAGACAGAGAAGCAGGGGCGGAAAGGAGATCAAGAGATCATCTACCCACTCACTCTGGGGGTAAGCAAGCTGAGGCCCAGAGAGGAAACGGGACTCGTCCAAGGTCCCATGGCAAGCGGCAGGCAGAGGCTGGGCTGCAGCCCCAGCTCCCTCAGGCTGCTTCTCTGTCCTGCCCGAGGCCACGGCTGTGCCAGAGGCTCTGAGCAAGGAGCTTCGCTTCCCTGGTGCTTAGAGTCCTCACCGACCGAATGGGCTCCGCACTCAGATCTTGAGGCTACAAGTCCAAGATGGCAAAGATGTTTTGCCAAAAAGTGCCTTCCTCCAGTAGGAAGAGCTTCTCTTAGTCTAAGCAGAGGGGAAGTGTGGGGAATCAAGTGGAGGGGAACAGGACAAGAGGGAGAAGGGAGCCACCAAGAGCAGTTTTACTGTGGGGCACACGAGGGGAGTCAAGCTGAGGGGCAGAGGCATGCCAGTCCCGAGGGCTGCCGGAGGAGCCTACCGGGTTGGGGGCCGAGGGATGGAGGGCAGGGGTAGGGGGTGGAGGGGCTGGCACTCAGGACTTTAAAAGCAGGATGTTTAGCTGGGGCCCCTCCTCTCTCAAACAATCCACCTTACTCAAATCAGAAGGACACCGCTGGAGAGGGCTGGATCACCTTATTTCCAGATCCCCTCCTTAGGGGAGTGCCACCAGCCACCTGAGAGGGCCCTGCTGAGGGCTGGAGCAGGACCAGGGCTGGGCAGAGGTCACCTGTGGGACCCCCATCTTACTGCACGTATGGGGCGAACATCTTGCCAACTGACACCCTTCCCTGCCTCCATCCTGTCCACAGACACCCAGATTCTTGGCCCGAGAGCCAGAGGGGGCTCTGAGAACAAAGTCCAGGCCCTTAAGAAAACTGAGGCTCAGACAGGGGGGCAACTGCCCTGCTCACACAGAAGTGGGGGCACAAAATCAGCACCCAGACTCCCTGTCCAGTGCTTGCTGGCACCGAGGGGGGGCTGGGGGGTGGATGAGTGGCAGCCCGAGGACGGCTCGTCCCACCTCCTTGCGGAGATCTGCACCGCCCCTTCACCACCTCGGACTTGTCTGTCCCACGGAGCCTCGTTATGGACAACGGACGCTGTTCTAGGCTCGGGGCAGAGCCAGCTGTGAACAAGACTCAAACCCTACTTCAAAGAGCTCACGCCGGCTTCCGTTGGTAACAAGCTGCTTTTGTTATTCGACAAATATTCACCGCACGTCTTGTCCTTCCAAGCACTGAACCAGATGCTAGGGATGGAGGTGGCCCAGGCGGCCGTGGCCCTGCCCTCAGCCTGAACTTGTCCCCTGCCTGGGTCTCACGCTCCTATGGTCTTTCAGGTGTTCACCGCCTTCCCTGTCTCGGAGGATGGGACCACGGACCAGCTCTCGACTTTTCTGCATGTTCCCAAGTGGCCTGGCCCGAAGGCAGGCCTCAGAGCATCCACTCAAAAACTGGGAGTGGACTATTTACCAAATGCCTCCCTTCCTCTGGCAGGAAGTCGCTCCCAGCGCAGTGGTTTTGTTGTTTTTTTTGTTTTTTTTGTTTTTTTTTCCAACTCTTTCTGGGCTCACGGTTTGGAAATAGCAAAGGGCTGTGAGTTACAAGATCCGGGCCCTCTCTCTTCCACGGCTGCTGGGGGAGAAAACGGATATGGCCTTTCCGGAGGGCACTCTGACCTTAAATGTGCATGGCCTTTGACCTAGCAGTCCCACTTCTAGGAACTTATCCTAGGGAAGCAACCAGCGGTGCACACAGACATATGCACAAGGATGCTCGCCGAGCTGCAGGATTTATGATCGTTAAAAAAAGAAAAAAAAATCGCTGTGACAACTTCCATGTCCAGGCCCGCGGGATTGGTGAGTAAATATTGCACAGCCGTGACATGGAATACTGAACACCCATTAAAAGTCACGCAGAATATTTGCCGAATTAAGGAAATGTTCTCGATGTGGCCAGGTGTCCAGCTCTATGCACTCTGTGTGGCCACCTTCTTTTCATTTGGCAACAAACACATATAGAGCAGATTTCTGCTGCCTGTCTTTTGCTAAGAAAGAGAACAAGAGGGGCGCCTGGGTGGCACAGCAGTTGAGCGTCTGCCTTCGGCTCAGGGCGTGATCCCGGCGTTATGGGATCGAGCCCCACATCAGGCTCCTCCGCTATGAGCCTGCTTCTTCCTCTCCCACTCCCCCTGCTTGTGTTCCCTCTCCCGCTGGCTGTCTCTCTCTCTGTCGAATAAATAAATAAAACCTTTAAAAAAAAAATAAAAAAGAGAACAAGAGGGGCAGCTGGGTGGCTCAGTTGGTTAAGTGTCTGCCTTCGGCTCAGGCCATGATCCCAGAGTCTTGGGATCAAGCCCCGCATCGGGCTCCCTGCTCAGTGGGAAGCCTGCTTCTTCCTCTCTGCTGTTTCCCCTGCTTGTGCTCTCTGTCAAATAAATAAATTAAAAAAAGAAAAAGAGAAAAAAAAATTATATTCCAAGCTAATTAAAAAATAGTGATTTCCTTTCAGGGTGGCAGGGTTACGGGTAACTTGTGTTTCCTTCGTGTTTGTTTTCTTTCTTTCTTTTTTTTTTTTTTTTAAAGATTTTATTTATTTATTTGACAGAGATAGAACAGCCAGCGAGAGAGGGAGCACAAGCAGGGGGAGTGGGAGAGGAAGAAGCAGGCTCATAGTGGAGGAGCCTGACGTGGGGCTCGATCCCGTAACGCCGGGATCACGCCCTGAGCCGAAGGCAGACGCTCAACCGCTGTGCCACCCAGGCGCCCCATTCGTGTTTGTTTTCTAAACGTTCTGCATTGACCATGTGTTACTTTAAAAAAAAAAAAAAAAGGCAAGAAAAAGGAAGTGCTATCGCAATGGGCAAACCTTGGGCCTGGCTCCTTCACTAACGGGCTGTATGAACAAGCCACGGGATGTCTTTGGGAGCCTCCCTCATTCATCTGTATAATGAGGACATCGGTGCTGCTGATGGCCAGGAAGACAGTACCGCTCAGGTGTTTGCACGCATCATCTCATTTCACACTCAAAAAAGCCCTTTCAGGTAGAGACCCATTTTACAGATGCAGAAACTGACTCCATGCCAGCCCAGAGGCCTCTGTGCGCCATCCAAGCCCTACCACCAGCCACCCCAAGAGAATGTCCCCCAAGTCAACCTTGTGGGATTGGCTGGGAGTGGGGGTGTGGGTGGGACCCTGGGAAAAAACTGCCCCACCATAGAGCCTCCAACCCTTCTGAGAAAGCAAACTCTCAGCAGCTCCGTTCTCACTGAAAACTGCAGGGGACTCTGGGAATCCCACGGGAATAAGGCTCTGCAGGGTCTCTGGCTGGTGGGTCCATTCATCCACTCAGCCTTCCCTGGGGAGCTGCCACATCCGGGGCAGGGGGACTCATCGAAGGGCAGGGCTAGAAAGGAACAGTGATGTCCTACGTAGAAACTGAGGCCCATGGAGAGAAAAGTCACGCAGGAGTGTGGCCCACCACAGGCTAACCATGGAGGGGCGGCCACAGGGGACTGCCAGACCCGCCAGAGCTCCGAGGAGAATTTCAGAGCAGACAATTGAGGCAAGAACTCCGTAAAAGCACCCAAGCCCAGAGGCAAAGCCAGGTCTTGGGCCAGCGAGCCCCCTGGGCAGTCAGAGGCAAAGGCCATGTCTACTGATCCACAGGGCTGCCTTAAGTCAGGCTTGGGGCTCAGGAAGAGGCGCTGATTGTAGACAAGGTCAGAAACACCCACAATGACCCCGAGAGCCGTGAGGTACATTAGGCAAGGGGCATGGAGCCATCCAGCTACCCCTGCCCCAGGGGAAGGGTGACCGAGCAAGAGTGCTAGGGGCTGAGTGCCATTCTGTCCGAGGGGCTAGCTGGACACCCATGGAGCCTCGA
This sequence comes from Ursus maritimus, assembly GCF_017311325.1. Lineage (NCBI taxonomy): Eukaryota > Metazoa > Chordata > Mammalia > Carnivora > Ursidae > Ursus > Ursus maritimus. Next base: position 36,404,508 of record NW_024425230.1, read on the forward strand.
GGCCACAAACATCAGGGCCGCAGAGGACTTTGTGCAGGATCTTGCTGCCTGACAGGGAGTGGCCCGCCAGAGACCAGCAGACACAGCATCAGCCAGGGCGGGGTCTCCTGTGCCATCGACGGGAAGCTGCGGGCACCCAGGGAAAGA
>NW_024425230.1:36404661-36477663 GCF_017311325.1 Ursus maritimus
GTCTCTTTCACTGACGAGGTGGGAACGACAGTAAGTTGGCCCTACCCCAGGTTCTGTGACCCCTGTGAAAAGTCCTGTCTGCTAGGGGTGAAGTTTCCAGGGGCCCCCCCCTTGCTTGGAGGGGAATTTGCAGAGGGTGGGCGTGGCATGGGGGGAGAGTCACGCGGACCAGTGCCTCCACCCCCAGTATCAGGACATGCCCTGATCAGGGCAGCAAGAGGAGGCTGACACCCACAGAGATGGGCTGGGAAAGAGGAGAAGGGTGTCCCTGGGGTGGGAGGAGCCCCGTGGGCCATCACTGTGCAAGTGCCCAGCCCCAGCTGCCCTCAGAATCCCAAGCTGGGAGTTAAAGGGTCACCAGATCTATAAGTGAGAGCACTCACTGTCTTGCCAGGTATGACGTGCACTGGACAGAGATGGGGGAGAGCCTCTGCTCCCCTCAGAAGCTGGGGGGGAAACAGGACTCCCTCTGGACTCCAACCTGGCCTCCTCCTCTCGGAGACCCCTCACCTTAGCTCACGGAGGTCCTGAACACCTGCCTCTCTCAGCAGGGAGTGGCCTCACTGCCTGGTACCCAAGAGTCCAAATCGAGCCCTCAGGGACAGTGGCTTGCAGAGGTCCCCAGAGGGATGGGCAGCAACAGAGAATCTCCTGGGGGCCCTTATTCAAAATGTACATTCCTTCTGGAATTCCGTAGGGGTGATGTTGCATGACACTGAAAATATACCAAGAACCAACGAACTGCACATTTCACCATGGTGAGTTGTAGGTTGGGTTAATTTAATATCAATTTTTAAAATTACCCCAGAAATGTATACTGCTGAGCCCTACCCCGGAGACTCTGACTCAGCGGGCCTGGCAATCTGCATTTAACACACGCCCCAGGTAATTATGGTTCCAGAACAAGACTGGAAACTCTCAACCCCGGGAGCCCCGGTTTCCACATAATGCTGGGCCTGAAAGTCCCACATCCTCCTGTCAATCTCTTCTTCATTTTACAGATGGGGAAACTGAGGCCCAGAGCAGGAAAAAGATCCAAAGCCCTTCCAGGATCCTCCTGGAATTCTAACAATCCTTCCCTCGCTAAGAGCAGGGTCCGCTACAGAGAGGGTCGCTGCGAGGCAATGTCCCTTGGCAGTTCTGCTCGGATGGGTGGAGTGGCCCTACCTTTTGGCAGATAATGGGAGGGGAAGCTGGGGGACCCTTCCTGTCTGCTGCCCCGCACAGAGTTCACAGAGCAAAGACATCTACCATCTCCCCACCTGGGCCTGAAGGAATCAGAAAGCCAGAGGCGATGGAGATTTTTTTTTATTATTGTTATTTTTTAAATACGAATTATTTCCAGCCGGAAGGCAGAGGGATGAGGGCCGTTGGAGGCCTCAGGCCGCCGGCACCCAGCCAGCCTCATAAATGTCTGGCAGCTGGAGGGAGACTCAGCTCATTGCTATCGAAATGAGCTCGTTACTGCTAATTTCCCTGGCTCACCAACTGATGTATCCAGTGTGTTCCTGAATCCCCTAAAGACGTTTCCTAAACCACCCTCAAGGGATCTGCCAAGAGTCATAGAGTGTAGGCAGAACTTCAGGGTGGCCTCAGTTTCCCCAACCAAAATGTAGGCAGACGAAAAGGGAGCAAAGATAGTTCATTCAACTGCAGCTAGGTCAACTGCAGTTCGGGTCAACCGTTCGCCCACAGGGCCGCGCATTCCTGCGGGTGAAAGGGAAGACGAGAGGCCAGTACAGTCTCGCTGCTGACACTCAGAATAACCCTCACCACTTACCAAGCACCCACCGTGTTCCTTAGGACAGTACTAGGCACCTGGGATAGACTGTCTCTCTCATTTACACAACCAAGCAAACAGGGCATTATCACTGTCATCTTACAGACGAAGAAACCAAGACTCAGACAGGTTATGGAACGTGCCCAAAGTCACACAGCCAGTCAATGGCAAGGCCTTCCTCTAAAGCCAATACCGTCTGACGCAAGAGGAGGTCAAGCATGGCAGGGATGGTACTCACCCGCAAACACACACACACACACACACACACACACACACACACACACACACTCTGGGCAGGGTGTGCGAAGGCTCTTCCTTACCGGGAGTTCAGAGGAGAAGGCAAACACCCATTTGCCACCCCAGGCTGGGGTGACCAGGGAAGGCTTCCTGGAAGAGCCCCACCATTCATGCCCAGGACTTCTGAAGCTCAAAGGAGACAGTGATTCACGCCACCCAAGCTGGATGTCCACACCTCCCTGGGCCAGGCCCGGGCCGGGAGCAATGCAGTCCAGAGGACTGGCTGGAGAGCAACCAAGAACCAGAGCCACAGCCCACCCTGTGGGCAGGGCCCTCCTCACAGCTGGGGTTCATCTTCCCACCTGGGGAGCCAGGTGTCCGGCTTACCAGCTGCTACGGCAGTGCTGATAGATCCTAGGCTGGAACAGAACACAGCCACGAAAAACAAGGTTTATGAAGCGTGTTAATGACACGGGAAAATATTTATATAATGCTGTGGGGGAAAGGCAGGATACAAAATTGTATTTTTTTAAGAGAAAAAAAACTTTAAACAGAATAAGCCAAATATTATTAACAGTGATTATCTCTGGAGGGTAGGATGACGGCCCCTTCCCTGTGTCTCTTTGCACTTTTCTATGCTTTCCAAATTTTCCATAATGAGCCACATGATTCTCAGAAAAACAAAAGCCATGAGGTGTGTTTTAAGCTTAAAACACTGGCAGCCTTTCCTGGCCCCCTCCCTCACCAAGGGCTCTCCGGGCTGCACACCCACGTCCCTGAGCAGCGCCACCTGCCTCTGCCTCCAGGAGAAGGACCAGGGAGCCACACTGGGGCACGGAGCGCTGGGGTAAGGCTGTCTCTGCAGGAGGCCCCGTGAGTGGCCATCTGAGGCCCCGGGAAGATGGACATATGATGACAGATGTCCACTGGCCACCTCTAGTGTCCTCAAGGCTGCCAGGTCAAGTGGTCCACACCTGGGTTCCGTCTGCAGCCAAGTGAGGGCCTTCGATCCCTGCAGGAACACCTGCATGGCCTCAAAGACATCACATAAGTATGCCCAGCAGCCACCGTCTGTGACCTTGCTCCAAACGAAGGGGCCTGCTCCTTCCGCATCTCGGCCCATCATCAGACCTGTCCTCTGCGCCCACATGCAGCCTAAGCCCCACACAGAACTGCTCCCTGGGCAAAGCAGGGTTGCCGGGAAACATCTGGACGTGTGGGGGTGCCACATGGAAAAGCGATTCTAATCCGACAGTCCTTGAGGAGGGGGGCAAAGAAAATGTGACCTTCTATGGCCTGACGTCACAACAGCGAGAACACACACACAAGAGGCAGGAGACCCGAGGACGAGAGGAAGCCAAGCAAGGTTAGGGTTAGGGTTAGGTGTTGCTCTCCTTCCGAACTTCCTGGATGGCTGTGACACTCACGTCGTGCGCCACCACCCCCAATGTTCACGGGGGTCACACAGACAGACTGATAAGAGTGGCCCGTGCGCCATCACCTGGTGTCACATCCGGAGCCTGAGACTGGCCACGTCCCCCTGCCACACACGCTCAGCTGCGTCCTCGCCAACCTCTCCTGCCTGACCTCCCCTGGATCCATAGTCCTCTCTGCCCCCCAAGAATGAGAGCTCCCAGGGGCAGGGGGCTGTTTTATTCATCCGTGCCCCCAGCCAGTGATGTAAAAAATCATCTCTCGGTTATATTTTCCACAGAACTGAATAGGAGGCTTCAGAGAGCGATCCTCCTTTTGCAAGCTGAAGGGAGTTCTGTGGATGGATGGTGGTGGGGCCGGTTACACGACGTGAACGCACTCGATGCCACTGAACGGGACACTTAAAAACGGTTAAAATGATAAGTTTTATGTTATGTGTATTTTACCACAATTTTTTTTAAAGCCATTCTTTTAATACCAAAAGAGCAAGCGCCCTAGGCCTCTCCTAAGTGGGGTCCTGGCCCCCTCCCGCCTCCCCAGCCACTCAGCCTCCTTCTGGGCCATGGCCTGTTTCAGAAAGGGGGAGGCTGCCCCCCTCACTTCCTTCCGTGTTTATCCAGAGGAGTTCTGGGAAGCAGAGGCTCAGCCCAGGCCACTGGGGCCCAGCTCCAAGGCTCAGGGCCTGCCATAGGGGCCTTTTTCCACCTACCCAGGCCCACAGCTGGCACTGCCCAACTTCCTGGCTCACTTGCTTTTTTTTCCCTCTAGTCATTATAAACCTGTTTACCTTTGGGCTGCACAGGGCCTAGGCACAGGCAAACAATCTTAAGTGTCAGCCAAGGAGAGGAGCAGCAGGAAAAGAGGGGACCCTCCTGGGGACGATGGAGTAAAGAGGAAAGATGGGACCCCACTCCCACAACAAAATCCTTCCTTCTCCTCCAATTCAATACCCATTTACCAAGTGCCTCGCTGTGCTAAGCACCACCATCGGACATGGACAAGTACCAAGCTAGCGGTGAGAGGAGCAAGCAGACCCCTCGCTCGTTCCCGCGCAGAAATGAACTGCTGTCCCTGAGTCTTTGCCATGAGGTGATGGAGGATGGCGTGACCGGCTCTGCTGAAGGGGTCAGGGCAGGCTCCAGAGAGGAGGTGCATGTGAGCTGGACCTTGGGAAGGAATAGGAGGAGTTGGCCAGGAGGACAAAAACAGACCGGCGGGGCATTCCAAGAAGAGGGAACGGCAAAGCGAGGGGACCATGAAAGAGCCTGGCGTGCAGGCAGCCTGGGGCAGGGCTTGCGTGCCAGGCCAAACTTGTGCCGGCGGGTGGCAGGGAGCCGTGGGAGGATGCCGAATTGGGGAAGGTGACGAACAGGCCGGGCTCCCTGCCTGTCCCAAACACATTCCTGGGCTCAGCACAGGGCAGGGGCTCTGGGGTAGGGAGAGACCCCTCTTGGTCTCTGGTGTACTCCTTTCCACATCCATGCACGTGGAAAGCTGCGGGCCCAGGCCGATGAGCCTTGGCCCTCGTTGCATCTTCCATTCACCTGGGGTGTTTTTGAAAAGACCAGAGGTGGAGGGGTCCGACAGAGACTCAGGCTGCATTGGTTGGAGCGGGGGCCCAGGCATCAGAATTTTCCAGAGCTGACCACATGATTCTAATGGGCTCTGCTATCGGCAGCACCCTTACGAGGCCCTGGCAAGATGCTGCCTCCCAACCCCTTTTGTGAGTGCTGCACCCATCGGGGTTGAAAAACGTAAGCGTTTAGTGTCAGTCCCACTCGAGTGTACATCTTAACTCCCCGTCTTATAGGGTACAGGACCCGGACGGCACGGTCAGGTAAAATGCAACGTGCCCGTTAGAGTGTGAATTTCAGGTACACAACACGTAACTGCTCCCCCAGTACAACGTGGGACATGCTTCCACTAAAACTGGATGCTGCTGTTGATCTGAAATCCAACTGTAGCTGGACACCCTGCACTTTCATTGCTCGATCGGGCAACCCCTAGACCTAGGGCTACTTCACATCCGGGAGGCTCGGCCACCCCGTTCGGAACAGGGAAGTCGCCAGGTGAGGTGCTTGGCACTAGGCCAGCAAGCAGCGGGTGGGGGTTCCCTTTTTCTTCCTTGCTTCTCAGAAGCTTGTTTGAGCAGAGATTTTTCCCCCATCTTGAAAGTAACAAGAGAGTCCCATCTATATCCATGTAGTGGGTGCCGTTGCTTGTCCCACCCGGGTCTCCGTTACCCCCGGCTACTGGGAGGTCGGGGCCGCTAATGGCTCCCAGATGCCCCTTCTGGGGAAGATTGTCCTGGTCAGGCGTTTATAGTCCCCCAGCATGGGGGGCGGGGTGCGCGTGCGTGTTAACACACATACGCATACTGACGGCCAATCACTGACGCGGGAACAGAAGACTGACCTCTTGGCTCGAGGTGCACTTCCAGCTCCAGAGCTCCCGATGGGTGAGGCTGAGGCCGGCCTCCAGCTGAGGCCACAATCCTTGCTGCCCTATCCTGCCTCCCTCACCCCCTTCTCCTGAGAACATGTCCCCCAATAAGCCACATCTGTCCACATCCCCCTCGCGGGTTCTGCTTCTAAGAACCCAACCTAAGCTAACACCCACTCATTCAACAATTATCAAGATGGCTTCATTTAGCCCCTTTTATTTAGTTATTTGCTTGTTTGTTTTGGCTGAAGTACCTCATATCATTTCCCCTACGTCCTTCATTATGCATCTGTAAAAAATAGGGGCAGGCAGGTTTTGACTTCCTTCCCTGATTACCCTCCCAAAGGGAAAGGCTCTTGTGGGGGAAAGAGCCTTAACTGCCAGCAGTGCCAAGGGACAAAGACCAGAGGCCAACCAGGCGGGCACCAGGGCAGCCGCTCTGGCTCCAGCCCAGCCCTGGACTATGGCACGGCTTTGGTGGCCAGCAAGCCATGGTCACCCCAGGTCCCACCTCTTTTGTGTGGATCAAGAGCTCTGGGACAGTGTCCCAGCATCCTCTTGGGGATATTGCCAGGGTCTAAGTTTCTCTCTATCCTTAAAGGGGAGGTCGGTGTGCAACAGCCAACCCAGTCGCGGCTCTCCACTGCCCAAAGCTGCCCGCCCTTCTGCCTGGAGCCCAGGCAGTCCCACCAACCAGGAGGCCCAGGTACGATGGCTCATGCTCGCCCAGGCCAAGGAGGCTGCTGTGGAGGGAGAGGCAGCGTGGACGGGTGAAAGGGCACACCAGCTTCTTTTTTTTTTAATGGTGGTAAAATACACATAATATGAAATTAACCACCATTTAACCATTTTTAAATATACAGTTCAGTGGCAATGAGTACACTCACCACATTATGCAGCCATCACCACTATCGAGTCCCAGGCCATTTTTCTCACCCCAACAAAAAGCCTGTGCCCATCAGCAGCTCCTCCCCATCCCACGAGCTTCTGAGTTCAGAGTAAACGTGGGTCCGAGTCACGGCTCCTCACTTGCTCCGTGTGTGCCTCTGGTAGAGAAGTGAAACCTCTCTGAGTCTCGGTTTCTTCATCTGTAAAATGGGATGACTCAGAGAGGTGCCGGGAGAATCAAAGCAAATAGGCATTAAAAGCCGAGCTGCTCCTGGCCCCATCCCAGGCCAGGCTGGGTCCTCAATGGCTGAGGACTCGCCTCGTCTCCCTTCCCCTCTCCCCCTGCTTGTACCCTTCAGGTTCCTAGGCTGTCTGCAGTGCTAAGGGGAGAGGAGGCGGCCTCCCTCTCCTCTAGGCAGAGCAACTGGAACGAGCACTAATGGGTTCCAGTGTTTTCCTCAGCCATGCCCAGACCCGGTTCCAAACCAAAGAGTTACAAAGGCCTTTAAACTCCACACTTGGGGTGAGGTCAGCCAAAACCCGCATTTCCAAGCACGGTGCTTTTATACTTTGAAAACAGCCAAACGTGAACTGGCCACTTCTGAGGGTCACAGCGCCTGGCAGCCTCGTGGCTGCCAGCACTGATGGCCGCCTCCCCAGCCTCTCCCTCCCTCCCGGCTGTGGAGTCACCTCCCACAGGGCTGTCTTTCCCCATCTGAATCAAGGGTGAAGGACTGGATTTGGGAACAGGAGACCCGTCCTCTCGTCAGGATCAGCCCCTGTGTGACCCCAGGCAAGTACCCTCCCCTCTCATTCCTCTGCAATAAGGAGAGGGTTCCCTCGGATCAGGACTCAGCTCCCTTCCAGAGCTCCCACCCTGTAGTTTGTGTGAACGTCAAGCTCAGAGCTGGAAGGGATTTCACCAGGTCATCTGATCCAGTTCTCTCCACTGCTTTCCACTTCACAGACTGAGGCTGTGGCAAGTCACCCAAGATGCCACATGTCTTAGTAGGACAAATTCACACTTGACCATCTTAGGAAATGTCATGGGGCAGAGGTGATATTCCTGAGTCCAGGAGAAAAAAATAAATCTCCATTTTGGAACTCTTCCTCCAAAACATGGCACCCAATACCAACCACCCAAGCCATTGAAATCCTGTGCTTACAAAGTCAATATTTAAAAACTACTTGTGTTTCTATATATCAGTAATAATTGGAAAATGATTTACAATTTAACAAAAATACCAAGAAATATGAATTACATTGGTAAAAATGTAACAATGATGTGCAAGATCTATATTCTCTGATGAGAGAAACGCAAGACCTAAATATATGTAGAGGTATACCATATTCATTGATGGGAAGACTTAATTTTGTCAAGATGTCAATTCTGCCCAAACTGACGTATAGAGTCCATACAATCCTAATCAAAATACCAGCAGGCCTTTTTGTAGAAGTCAACAACTGATGGTACAATTAACAGAAAAAATGCAAATGCTTACAATAGCCAAAACAACTCTGAAAAAGAATGAAGTCAGAGGATTCATATTAACCGCTTTGAAAACTTACTATTACCAGAGGCCACATTAATCAAGACAGTGTGGTATTGGTAAAAGGAAAGACAGGTAGAAAATGAAACACAACAGGAGCCAGAAAGAGAACACACATAAGATCAATGGATTTTTGATGAAGGGGCCAACATGACTTAAAAGAGAAAGGGTAGTTTTTTAAAAAAATGGTACTAGAACAATTGGACTTCCATACACACACACACACACACACACACACACACGTGCACACACATGCACACAGAACTTAAAACCTTATCTCACACCTTATACAAAAATTAACTTATCACGGATTATAAACCTAAATATAAAACCTAAAACTACAAAACTTTCGGAAGAAAACATAGGAAAAAATCTTTATGACCATGGGTTTGGCAGAGTTCTTTATACAACACAAAAAACATGAAAAGAAACAATTAATAAATTGGACTTCAGCACAATTAAAAACTTCTGTTCTTCAAAAGATTCCATTATGAAAATGAAAAGACAAGCCACAGACTAGGAGAAAGTATTTACAAAACATATATCTTTTGAGAGGACAGAGAACCAGAATATATAAAGAACTCTCAAAATTCAATAAGAAAGCAATCAACCCAGTAGGAAAAAATGTGCGAAGACCGAAACTGACACTTCACCGACGATATACAGATTGCACATAAGTGTATGAAAAGATGTTCAACATCATTAGTCATCAGCAAACTGTGAACTGATACCGCAATGACCTACCACCACACATCCATCAAAATGACTCAAATAAAAATCGACGGCCATCAAGGACTGGTGAGGACATGGAGTAACTGGAACTCTCCCGTGCTGCTGGTGAGACTGCAAAATGGTACAACCCTTGGGAAAACAGTGGAGCAGTTTTTTATCAAGTTAAATATTCCTTTAACCATACACCCAGCAAGCCCACTCCTAGGTATTTACCCAAGTGAAGTGAAAACTTACGTTCCCACAGAAACTTGAAAACACATTTACAGACAAAAATACTGGCAATAACTCAAATGCCCATCCATGAAACAACATGGCTGAATATCAAAGCATTCTTCTGGGTTAAGGGGAAAAAGTACAAAAGGCTACTTGCTGTATGATTAAATTCGTAGGATATTCTGGAAAAGGCAAAACTAGAGAGACAGAAATCAGATCAGGGGTTTCCAGCAGCTGGGGGTTGGGGTAAGGGCTGACCGCAAAGGGACACCAAGGAACTTTTCAGGGTGATGGAAATGTTCTATATCTTAGAACATGGGTGTGTGGCAGCGGTTACATTAACTGTCAAAATTCCTGGAACAGTACACTTTCAAGAAGTTTTACTGTATACAGATTATATCTTCATAAACCAAAACAAACACTAAACCCTATGCAGCCCCATGAGGACTTGTCTTGTTTCTCCAACCAGCCTGTGGACTTATGGACAGAATGAGGGGGTGGTTCCACCTGGAGAAGGGTAGTAACTTATCCAAGGACACAAGCTCTGGAATCAGGCAGATCTGGATTCAAACCCCACCTCTGCCACTAATTAGCTTGTTGCCCCTGGGCAAATGACTTCTCCCCTGTAAGCCTCAGTTTGCTTATCTATAAAATGGGATACATAGTAACACAACCGACCTTACTGAAAGGGCATAAGGAACAAGAAACACGTACTGTGTCTGCCACATGTTTCACCCTCAAATTTTGGCATTATTACTATTTCTATGACAATTGTTATTTCTGTGAAAGAGCCAGGACTGAGTTTCAGGGAATGGCTCCAAACCATGTCTTCCTGCATGAGGTGGGCTATGCCAGGGACCAGGGCTACCAGTTTCCTAGTCACACCCCAAAGGGACAGAGACAGACCCAGGTCCTGTCCAGAAGGCATTCACACAGTCTGGTCGGGGATGGGGGATAAAGTCAAAGCCAAATCAACTCCTGTCAAGGGAACAGTATGGAGGTGAAAACCACTGAACGTTGAGAAAAAAAAAAAAAAAAGAGAGAAGCCGCTGTGGGCTGCCCAATCCCTGAAGGCTTCCTGGAAAAGGAAGGCTTTTAGTCTGCTTCAAAGGGCAGATCAGATGTCATTAAATCAAAGCAAAGGAGCTCTCAGGAAGGGGAGAACCAAAAGATCCCTCCAGCCCTCACGTCTCCCCCACCCAAACCCTGGCAAAAAGCAGCAGGCAGCCCGCAGCCTTGGCACTGCCTTCCAAGCAACAGCCTTGGGCCAAGGGGAGGTGCAGGCACGACAGCAGAAGGTCCAGGCACCATGCGTCAGCCGGGTACCCACATGTGTCCCCACATCTGGGCAGGAGGGTCCGACGGAGGGCTGGCCTGGAATGCTGGGCTTTCACTTTCCCCTCTTCTTCTTCTTTTTTTTCCCGTGGACCTGAATTTGGGATTGTCTGGGGAGTGTTTTCTTAAGCCCAAGTGTTTTTCCTGCAGCCGAGGCCCGCCCCCTCCTGCCCCTCCTGGGCCGTGGCTAAGCAGTGGCCAGTGAAACTGCCTGGCTCGGGAGGGCCGCCTTTGATGCGTGCCCCTCGGCAGACTTCAATGTCGCAGTGTGCACGGCCCCTTTAATAAGTTATTTCCGTGGAAAACCCTGGTAACTCGGTCATGAATCAAGCCTATAAACACCTCAAACCCATCAAAGCACCCAAGAAAGGGAGGGGGTGGGCGGGCAGAGAAAATCTCTTACGGTAACTCACACACTGCTCCCTCAGAAGGGCTCGGCTGCCCTGTCGTCAGAGGCCCCTCTGGGGCACAGCCAGCCCGCCCAAACAACGACAGGTCACCCCGACGCCCCAGGATCCAAGGCCCCGAAGGACACTGCCTGTCTGTGTGTCCCAGGGACGGTGCAAGAGTCCCAGCCCAATGCCCAGCAAGATTTACAGCCCAGAGCGGCAAACCCGGCCGGCGGCCCCCGGGGCACAGGAATGTAATAGTTTGGCTACCGGTGAAAGGCCCAGTTTATTGGAAACACACTTCTTTTCCAATGTTTGGTTTCCTTTCACTCTTTTCTCCTTTTTGTTTTTCCCAGAGTGCACCACCCAGGCCCTTTGGAAAGGGCACGGAGCTAAAAATCCTACCCTAGGGGTGAAGCCGGGAGGTGGGGTATGGGACGTGAATCCATGGGGAGCTGCGGGGCCAAGGTGAGGCACCGCCCCTCTCCAGTCCCATCTGTACAATGGGTGGGACGAACCGAGCGTTCATCCTAGAAGGGTACAACAGCCTGGCAGGGCACGGAATAAAGCTGACCACACATTCAATGCACAGCCCAGCGAGTCCACTCCCGGCTAGATGTCCTTAGCCCCAGAAAGGCCCGTCCAAGAATACGTATCGACGCGTCATGGGTAGGAGCCCCAAACTGGGAACTGCCCAGGTGCCTATCAGTAGTCAGATGGATACGTCAGCCTAGGAGAACCATGGTGTGTGCCTATCCAGCAAGGAATGAGCACCCACAGGTATCCAGGACAATATGGATGAGACTCATGAACATTCTGGTGCATTAAAGAGCCCACAGGCTCTCTGGGCTGGTGACTGCCAGAAGCACGGGGGTGGAGGACGGCGGTCAAAAGGTACAAAACTCCAGTCATAAGATAAATATCCCTGGGGATATAACGTACAACATTGTTAACAGTACTGGATTGTAGATTTCAGAGTCGCTCAGGGAGTAGACCTTAGAAGTTCTCATCGCAAGAAAAAAAAATTGTCAGGAGGTGGTTATGAACGTTTAAATGTATGTGGTAATTGCTTCGTAACATACACATACACCGAACCATGCTGTACACCTAAAATGAACACAGTGGCATATGTCAATTATATCTCAATTAAACAAAGGAAACGAGAAGAGCCCAGAGCATAGGTTTCCATTCACACCAGCGTCAGAAACAGGAAAACGAGCCTACGGTATTCCAAGTCAGAACAGAGCTCAGCTCCCGTGCGGAGGGGCGGTGGGGTGGCACATGACAGGGGGCTTCTGAGGTCACATCATGTTTCTTGATCTGGGCAACAGTAACACAAATATGCCCAGTTTGGAAAAACTGCTCACTTGTGACATGTGTGGTTTCCTGCACACGTATTATATATATATATATATATCAATAAAAAGTGTACATTAAACGAACAAAACTCTATACTCCTGGGCTACACAAACCCATCCGCTAAGGATACGGTCAATGCGCCCATCAATCAATAGTATTTCTGGAGCACCCAGCCACGGCCCACCACAGAGAAAAGTCTGCTGCCCCCAAAGTGGCATTCAATGCCCTGCCGTGGGCCCCACTTCTTACTGCCCTGCCAGGGTCACTCCCATTCCCAGACAAGCATCTTCCCATGGCCTTGCCTTTGCCCAGCAGGCCCCGAGACCTGGGGTGCCCTTTCCCCTGTGGCCTGGTGAAACCCTCTGTCTGACCTTCGCCCCAACTCCACTCCCAGCATCCCCTGAAGCTGCCTGGGCCGCCTCTGTCTCCCAGCCTACACTGTTTCCTGAGGAAACAGCATTTACCCTGCCTCTCTAAGAGGCGATTTTTCCCCCCAATCTTTCCAGTTAGATTGTAAATTTCCTGAGAAGGCCCCGCCTTGGGTACCTTGGCCTTCATGCCATCCTGTCCCACAGGCTGATGCTTGATTACCAAGTCACCTCGTTACCACTTACAGAAACTCAAATGCGCACCCGGCATCATACATGTGGGGCCTCCGTGGTGGCCGTGAGGTGTGGCCAGGCCCACTTGTGAGAAGTGGAATAAGGCTGCAAAAGGGAGGCTAAGTTATTACACTGCCAGTTACAACACCTGTTTTAAGATGTCTTGTGCGCCCATCCCCAGAAGTGGTCAAGTGTAGGCTGGGGGCCCAGCTACAGAAAAGGCTCCTGCCTTGAGGGGAAGATGGCCTGGATGCTCTAGGTCCCTCTAGATCTGGGTTCTTAGCCAGATATGACAATCACCTGGGGAATTTTTAAAAAATCCTGATGGCCTGTCCCTCCCCAGCCACTCCAGGATAGGGTCTGAGCTTTTTAAAAACTCTTCAGGGAACTCTAACGTGCAAAGAGGGCGGAGAACCAATGAGTTAGACCGACTGACCCATTTTACAGATGGAGAAGCCAAACAGAAGCAGTTTGAGACCACCAAGAGATGTGAGACAGAGCCAGGACTGGGAGCTGGGTCTCCTGGCCCCCAGGCCAGGAACAGCACTATCATTAAACTCAGAAGGAAGCTTCGGAGGCTCTCTCTGGCCTTTGCCCTGTGAGGAAGAGGGCAGGCAGCTAAGACACAGCTGGGCAGCCAGGTCAGAGGCGATGGGCCCTCTCTGCCATCCTCAGCTCCTCTCTCAGGTCAAACAGCACTGGGGACCCCAGAAGCAGGGTTCCTCCAACCCAAGTCACGGTTTCCTTGAACCAGAGACAGACGACATGAGCTGAGAGAATCGAGGGGTGCGGAGAACCCATGGTATCCCCATGAAATCTGTTGTGTTTTGTTTTAAACCCTCTCGGGGGACCGTTCTGTGAATCACAGATACAATCCCAGTACCTACTACACACCGAGCCCTGAGCTGGGCACTAGGTGGGGGAGACCCAGGCCCTGCCCCCCCAACAGAGTCAACCCCCCAAACCCTACTCCCAACATCTGCCCCAAGAGCAGCCTGGAGTCCTTGCTTTGTAAAGTGTCCCCTCTCCTCCTGCCACCCTGGGGGTAGGCTGGAGTGACCCTCCACATCCCTCAGCCTAGCAGGACAGAACCTGAGGCCCAGAGCAGACATGTGCTTTACAGAAGACCATACAGCCACCGAGCGTAAGGCTGGGACCCCGCACAGCAGCTGGGGAGCATATCTCCTCAGTGCCAGACATAAGGCAGCGGACAAGAAGGTGAGCAGAGACAGGTGGAGGGGTGGGGAGAGACACAGTCTGGGACTTCCTGGGGTACACACATCCTGATGGGCTGATACAGACAGCCTGTCTACAGAGGTGCGCCTCTGGGAGCCCCCATTTCAGCCTGTTCAGCCCAAGAAGCCAGAGCCAGAGTGAGAACAGGTGTACTTGGCCCCCACCTCCCTCCTGACACTCCCTGCTGCCCACAGCTGTCCACCCCCACCCCCGATGCCAGGCCGTGTGCTGGAGCCCACCTTCTCCCCCACCTGGCATGGAAGGCCCAACAGCCCTGTGGCTCCCAGCTCTGTCCTGTGCTGGCACAACCCTGGACGACTCAGAGAGATGAAAATGGTTTCCAGGCCCCTATCTCTGAGCACCTACCTCTCCTTTTAAAGATCAATTAAAGTCCCGGCAATGATTCACCTCGCAGTCTGGGGCAGTGGCTTTGATGTCTGCTCCAGACATGAGACCTCTGTTTTTCCAAACCCAGAAGCTTCTACCACAGGGTGAGGGTAGCGTCCCTCCCTCGGGCCAAGGCAGCCCCGGCTTTGCAGGGATGCCACCCGTAAGGCCTTCCCCTTTCCAGCTGAGGGTGCCAGGCCCTGACAGGGGTGGTGTGGGGAAAGGGCCCATAAACACCAGGAATTCTTTCCACAAAGGGCAACTGGGAAAGTGATGCATCTCCACTTCCCTTGGCAGCCAAGGGCCATGGAGGGAGAATGTTTCATATAAAAACATCTGACAAAGTACCTTCAGGATATATTTTCTGCATCAAAGAAGGAGCTCTTGGCAGCAGCCACTCTACCCCGACAAGGAAACTTTCGAGTGCGGCTCCCGATTGTTACAGACGCCCAGGGAAAGCGTGCCAGCGGGGACAGGAGGAGGGCGAGCCACAGAGCCCGGCAGACAGATGGTTGTGATTAGGCTGGATGCAACCAAGTGTATTTTCTGGAATTTCAGGTCTCCTCAGAAAACCTGCTGGTTCTCCCGGAGATGTAGGCTGCCTGAGGTGTAGTGAGGGGTAGGCACTGGCTGCCTCCAGCTCGAGCCAAACCACCCTGGGCAGGAACAGGACCCCCCCTTGGCCCCACAGCCCCCTCTCGGAGACCTGCCCCCCCCTCCCCCCGCCATGCCTCTGGTCATTCATGTATCCAGCCAGCAGCCATCCAATGAGCACAGCTGCTCTGGGACCTGGTGAGAGTTGTTCCTGCCAGAACTCGGGTCCCCGGGGGGCACAGAAGCACCAAGAGGAACCAGAACCAAGTCGGTCCTGTACCTTCCAGGGGGCGGAGGGGGCACTGGGCCAGACATGGGAAACCCCACAGGGGCCCGATGGCCTGAGTTCTGATCCCACTTCTCCTGGCTTCTAGCGGGATGACCTTGGGTACATTACTCAACCTCTCTGAGCCTCAGTTATTTCTCCTTTAATTTGGCTACTAAAAGTAGCGACCTCACAGAGCTGCTGGGAGGATTCCATGAATGAATACAGGCATGGCACTTAGAGGGAGCCTGGCACGGAGCTCTGCGTTTACTGTGATTCTCAAATATGCGTGATGATCTTATGTGTTCTCTCTTACTCTGGGTCCCTTTGTCCCAGGCAAAAAAAAAAAAAAATAATAATTTATTCCTTCATTCATTTATTCCACAGTGACCTCTGGCTATGGGCTAGGCCCCATGCTGAATGCCAGACAAGGTCCAGAGCCAAGCATATCCTAGAGTTCCTCTGGCCCCAATGACCACAGTCCCTCTGTTCCAGTCCATTCCTCCAGATTGAGGACAATGTCTCTGGATTCCTCCTCTTCCCCTATTCCCCCATCTCTCACATACTCAACTTCCAGCCATAAACAAATTCAGAACACGCAGCCACTGCACACCTCCCTGCTTCTGCACGAGCTGTGCCTTCTGTCCCACAGGCTGTCTCTAGCTCCTTGGTGAACTCCTAGCCATCCCACAAAACCCAACCCAGAATCGCCTTCTCCTTGATGCTTTCCCTAAACAGCCCATTCCCACCCCAACAGCGTCCCCTGCTCCTGCTTCTGTGCTGGTACTGAGCCTCACCCGTATCTCCACAGCACTTAGCACAAGAATCACTCACCAGTCTTGGCTTGCCGCCTACCTTTCCTTCTAGACCATTAGCTCCTAAAGGGGGAGGTCCAGGCTTTCTTCACTTTACATCACCTGCCACTGGCACGCAGTAGGTTCTTAATAAATGATCAATACATTGACTTGCCATCCCAAAGCCTACCATCAGGAAACACACCAGCCCTGGGTTCCTCTGTCAGGAACCCCAGAGGGTATAAGGCTGTGTGATCTCAGGCATGTCAGTTGCCCTCTCTGGGCCTTGGATTCTTCATCGGTCAAGTGTACCCTTACTCCAGGCCCCAAGCTTTAGTGCTCTCAGGGTAGGGAGGTGCAGGACGCTGAGCCCCTCCCTCTGCATGGCCTTGTCCCAGGCGCAGTTTTACTTTGGGACAATGATGGGAAGCTCAGGTACTGCAGGCCAGAAGCCCCAGCTCCATGCACAACCCCGAGGCCCAGAACACAGCATTGCCGAGGAGCCCCTGAGATCAGTGGCCCAATATACAGCTGAACAAACTGAGACAGGGGATGTGAAGTGCTTGCCCGAGGTCACACCACAGGGTAAAGCTCCAAGCCAAGCCTGGAAGCCACTCGAGCATGTTGATTGCCATCCTACACTGCTTCCTGCAAACCAGGTTAGCCACACCCTGAGAAAGGGCAAGGAGTCTGGGGCCATTTCTGAATTGGAGATGGCAAGCTGGTCCTGACCCGGGAGCCCAGCGTCAGTCCAGGCCCACCACTTCCAAGCTAGAGCCTGACCTGGGGGTAGGCAGAGCAAGTGGGGGCCACACGCAAAAGCCATCTTTTAATCTGTGGGGACGATCTGGGTTCAAGTCTAATTGTGTCTGGGTACCATCAGCCTCGAACCCCAGGTAAGACTTCCTTCCTGCTCTCCAAAGCCAAGTGAAACCCTCTTTGCAGCTAAAACTCCCCCGCGCTCCCTCCCATGCTCCCTCCTAAACCACTCGCCTGGCATGCAGCACCCCAGACCTACAGCCAGTAAGCACTGTCATGTGACAGTGATGTTATCCAGGCTCTGCCTGTCAGTCACCCAGGTGCGATCAGTTTGTAAAAACTGAGCTGGACACTTACCTGTACACTCTATATTATAATAAAAAGTTTTTAAAAAATATTACCCAGGCCCTGGCCTTCCCCTGCCTCATCTCCCTCCAGCACCTGGTGCTTTGTTTACTAACCCTTCTAAATTCCTTTGCTTTTTCAGCCTCAGGCTGTTTTCACACCTCCAGACCTTGGCACCTGCTATTTCTTCTCCCTCGAACACATTGACCCACCCCCAAACCTTGTCTCTTTTGTAGGCTCCTATTTATCCCATTAAACCCAACTTGGATATCACCTCTTCCAGGAAGTCTTCCTGGGCTGCCTCCCTACCACACCTAGGGTCAATCACTAACCTCTTCTTCCTCTAGGACAGCCTCTTCTACTACTTCTCATTATCACCGTGTCTTCACCTGTCTGTGAGTACCATGAAGATAGAGAGAATGTAATTTGTATCTCTGCTCCCAGCTGCCAGCCCAGCGGCTGCCACGCTGTCGCGGCCACATCTACCATATGCTGTGTGCCAAGCCGTGGCTGATTCACAGGCATCATCTCATAGCGGTTAAGTGCCTGCCCCAAAGTCCCACAACTAGGAAAGGGCACAGCTGGGACTTGAACACAGGGCCTCGAGGTGCACAGCCCATGCTCTTCAGCCGATTTCGCTAAAGAAACCCAGCACACACTGACTAAACTGAACGAAGCACCATGGAGAACAAAGAGCTCTAGGGTTTGTTAGACGGGAGTGCCTGAGGAGAGCATCTTGGGCCCTAGATGGAGGGAGCGGCTGGAAACAGTACTGTGCACCAACGCTCCTCTCCCAGCTTCCGTAGGCACGGACGATGAACACCAAACAGCAGCAACCCCAAAGGGTACCTCTTCAGAGACCACGGAGATGAAACGAGGCAGGTGTTTGGGCATGTGAACCCACCAAGGTTGTGACCTGGCTCTACTTGCTTATGCCTGCTGTGTGGCCCTCACCTCCTCTCCTAACCTCTCTGAGCCTCTGTTCCCAAACTCTGTCCATGTACAGAATGCAAGAATCCTAGAGAATGGACTGTGCCCTCGAGAAGCGTACGGTCTGGTTGGGAGAGGACAGACACCCACATGCAGCTGAGCTCCCGACCCCCCACGTGATCCTATCAGCTCCCTTCCTTCGCTGCACCTTTCCCTCTAAAAATGAGGGGCTCACCCTCACTGGCACAGCTCTAAGGGAACAGCATGCTCTGACGAATGAGATACCAGGACACACCTCCAAGGTCAGCCAAAGGGACAGCTCAGTCCCTTACTGGCAGCTTACGCCATACCCTGCACACAGTGGGTGCTTAATAAAGTGCTCGAACAGTTATCCAATAGGCACGAGAATAGGATACCATGGGGAGTCACTGGTTCCTGAAGAAGCGGGCCCAGGGCTGCACCCCCCCCACCCCCCGACCCCACGGCATGGGAGTGAAGCAGGCCCGGCTTCTAAAGCAACACAGCGCTTCAGGCTCTCATTAAGCGGCCGGACGCTCACTCAGCACCCAGCACGGGGCCTGATCTGGCTGCTCCTTCTCACCCAGGCCATAATGCTCCTCCTGTCGTGTGCATTCTATTCTTCTAGCCTAGAGCAGCTGAGGGCCAAGAGAACCCTGTCCTCTTCCCTCAACCCTCCTCAGAGCAGCCGTGCCTACATGGCCCTTCGTCCCCTAATTCCCTAAATTATGGCATATTCTACCTTCACAGCAGCAGGAAGGGTTGTCAGCCAGCCACTCACACCTTAGTATGAATTTAACCAGCTAACCTTGTTGTCCTCCCCAAACTAGACTGAAATCTAAGGAACAGGAGAAAGGGAGAGGTATTGCCATGGAGGGGGTGGAGATAGCCTGAGGGGGCTTTAGATAGTCAAGGGCAGCACCCCAGGCCCTGAGCTAGGCCAGGATTCCAGATTGTCAAGCTTCTGAAGGCACCCCGAAAGGGACTTCTAGGCTTCCAGGACTCCGGGCGTCAGAGTCTTTGGCTCTAGTGGAAGCTCTATGTTCTGCCCCTCACCGAGCAATCTTAGTGGAGTCATCTGTCCCCTCTGAGCCTGTCTTCTGTTTAGCAGGGATCATGCACCTAGGAGCTGTTCACCAGATCAGAGGAGTGTCCCGTCAACCATTCGGCAGAGAGCTACAGTGAGACCCTCTCCTGTCCTGCCACCCCCCTACCCTGCCACCCACGTGTCCTTGCCTGCCCCGGCGACGACTGCACCTCAAAATGCCCACCATCCCCCTAAAGTGGCCTCAACAACAGGACAGGAAAGTGAAGTAGAGACCTTGGAACTGGATAAAAATAGACAGTGCAAGGCAAACAAGAGTGGGCTCCGTCCCGGGGCTGCAGACGTTCCGCTCAAGAGAGGGGCCAGGCTCTCAGGAACGGCAGCCCCTCGGGACTCAGGGAGACAGAAGGCGCTGGGGCAGCTGGCCGGTGTGGTCTCCGGGCGGTCTGTACCACCTTGCCCGATGGTGACAAGGATGAGCACAGAGCTCTAGACCTGTGCCCACCCTTGCACCCCATCCCCGGTTCTTATGCAGGGCCAGGCTGTCCCCGGGCTCTTTTGATCATGCTCCCTTGCCCCTATCCCCCACCAGGGTGTGTCTCCGGGAAGGGGATGGGAACCCTAGCTGTGGAATGCCAGGCAGGACCCTCAGGGCACGAAGGCTGGGCAGTCACACAGCTCGCTTGGGCTCCCAGCTGGAGCCTGCCACTTACAATTCAGGAATTTGGGCAGCTGGCCCAGCAGTAAGCCTCAGTTTCCCCACCTATAAAACAGGGGGAATCACATCTGTCTCACTGGGTTGCAGTAAGGAGTCAATGAGATGGAGAATGACCAGCTCTTAGCAAAGCGCTAAGTAGTGAGTGTCATAAGTGTCAACTGTTGTGAGCAGCGGCCTTATTATCTGTCCTTGAACATCAAACACCCTGGCCTGGCCTGACACATTCTGCCTGGCAGCTTTCTGACCTCACCTCCCGCCCTGCCCTTAGGCAAGCCCCGCATTCCAGCCTAGCCCAGGTGACTCCTGCCTTCACCCATGGAGACTGTCACCCCTCTAGGCCTTCTCCTCACCCTGCAGAGCCTCCATCCCTGAGCCTGTCCTCCAGGGTGACAGCTACCACAGCCCCAAACCTAGGAGCTCCCAGGAGGCGAGGGCAGTGCCAGCCCAGTGGCCCTCTGAGTCCCACAGCACAAGGAAGCTGGAAAAGTTGACCAGCGAGCCCCCAGAATGGGAGGAGACGCATGACATCCCCGGAAGGTGTGACCACATAGGGAACGTTCCACTCACCTCTTGAGACAACCTCAAACTCAGACCAAAGCCCAGCAGACCCCGTTTGATCCCCCACCCCCACACCGGACACCCCAAACTTCCTCCTCAGCTCCTTTAGCCCCTCAGAATTCCAAGCCACTGGGCGCCAAATTTTCTCATGCGAACCATGTGGGCCTCATCCACAGTAAACAGCAGCAGGGCTCTGTTCACTGGCCAGTACCACACACCGCTCTGGGATGACTGGGTGGTAATCCGAGACACCGGGCCAGGCCCAGGGCCCCAAAGGCAGCCAAACCTAACAGCCCCGGGGTCTCTGGACGTGTCCCTCTAGAGGGCGCTCTCTCCCGGTTCTTGTTTGTCCTCTGGGGTCTGCTCCTTTCTGCCTGAGCCACACACCCAGCCAGCTCTGGGAGGACACAGATCCGAAGAGACCATAACTGCAAATAGACCCAGAGGGTGGAATTCTCGAGCATCTCCGCAAATGGGAGTTTCCACCATTAAGGGGCGGGGGGAGCAGAGAATGTCGAAAAGTTACCCATCCATCTAGACGACCCATGCCAATGCAATGCACCTACATTAAGTACATTCCAAGGGTCGGCAGGGGCGCAGAATAATGCATTCAGAAATACCATTCAGCCTCTTGCTTCAAAATCCTATGTGGCTTCCATCCACACAGGCGCAGAAGAAAAAGAATGGATTAAAATATTAACTTCCTGTGTTCATCTGGTAAGGTCTTTCAGGGAAAGACATTGTAACCAAGTAGGGGCCGAAAGGTACAGAAGAAAACCCCAATCAGAGGGGCCACCAGAGACCAGAAGGCAAGGGGGACCCAGAAGACCAGGATGCGAGTACCAGCTGTGTCATGAGCCCCACACTATGGGAGCCTGGGCAAGTCACTTCCTGCTCCAGCTTCTCATTTTCCTATCTTTGAAACAGGTGTACTAGTGTGACCTCCCATGGTTGTGATGGAATACAGAAAGAACGGGGAAGGGCTTGGACCTGGGTAATGGCCAGGCAGCCACACGCAGCCAGCATCGTGTCCCCCTTAGAGTCATGGGGAGGGGACGGCAAGAATGACAGCCAGAATTTCACATAGGGGAATGGAGGCACTGGAGGTACATTCCGCCCTTGCAGAAAAGGGGGATGGGACAGCAGTCAGGAGCACAGCAGCATGGTGGGGAACGGCTCTGCTACTATGTAACCCGGGGCGAGTACTTTACTGCTGTTCTGAGAGGATGCACATACAGGGCCCAAGCCGAGGACATGGCCAAAAGGAAGCACTCCATAAACAGTTATGGTCACTGCTGTTGCCATTACGCCATGGGCATGGGGCAGGGGAAGGACAGCTCAGATGTACACAGAGGCCCTCACCCAGAGAGCCAGCCATGCCCACTTGGGAAGCAGCTCCAGCCTGTGGCTGTCCCGCCACGCAGCACAGACGCAGGCCGCAAGCCCCAGCTGTTTTCCTAGCACACCCATCCGCCATGCTCCCAAACGGTCCCATGGACCTCGGCACCAGAGTCCCTCCTGGCTCCAGATACCCCCAGGTCCCCAACAACCTCTCACTTCTTAAGGAAAGCTTGGCTTAGGTATTCCCGGGAATGGGAGGATCCCTGTGGCCAACTCTTCATTGCAGGGGGTTGGGGGACTCCAAACTGGGGTTCTCTCTGCTTCCTAGCCCAGCATTCACTGCTCAGCGAGAGACATGGAAACCACCAGCATTTGGCAAACTCCTCGCTTGCCAGACCCTCCCCCAAGCTCATTCTACCCACTCTATTTCCCGTCTTCTGTCCCTCCACGTCCGTCTCTTCCCAGAGTGCGGACAGGAGGAGAAAGCCACAAAGATAAATGTATACAAACACATGCGTTTTGTGGCCTCTCGGCAGCTGGGAGAAGAGGCTCCCCTGATACACTGAGGGGCGGAGGGCTGTGCTGGGCTTTCACCAGTTCCACGAGAGACAAGGTGGAGACAACTGGTGAGCATGTGGCCAACAGGCACTTTCAAAGTGACCATCTTTAGATCTCATTCATTCCGATTGTTCTTAACCCCAAGGACGCCGGCGACAGAGACAGTGAGTCCTCCTATCTAAGAGGAAGGAGGACAGCGGCAAAGAAAAGGAGGGAAGGGATCAAAAAGGCCTCCATCGAGCCCGCCCTCCCTCCCACCTGTCCCCTTCTGTGACGTTCAACACCGTACAAGGACAGACATGCCAACCTGAGAATTCACCCGGGGCGGTGATGAGGGAGTTGGTGGCCTCCGTTTCAGTGTAAGACAATGTGGAATCAGATAGATCTACGGAGGAAAGAGAAAGACAACTTAGTTGGCTGTGGGGCATGCCTCTCTTCTCTCTCGCGCATCTGTGTGTGTGTGTGTGTGTGTGTGCGCGCGCGTGCACCCGTGTGCATGTGTATGCGCACACAAGGGCTTACAAAGGGCACCGTGTCCCTCCCAGCTTTCTGATGCCACTCTGTAACCTCGTCCCATGATCACACGAGACCAGGCCAGCCAGCCCTGGAACTCCTCTGGAAAATGCTGACTCCTGCAGCCTTGGCACCTGAAAAAGTCTCAACTACTCTGACCACAGAAATAACCCAAGTTCAGGGGACTGAGCAAGTAGCAACTTGGAGCCTCCGTGGGTAAGGTTAAATTAAGCCCCTAAACAATTCATAGTTGCTGTGCTTAATTACCACCATTAAAATTCTTCAAGTTGTTCCTTCTTGCTTCCTTCCTCCTTCCTTCCTTCCTTCCTCCTGCTGGAGCTGGGGAAGCTCTGTTTTAACAAGTTACCAGCCACCCTCACTCTGTCCCACTTGCACCCCTCTAATTAAGGGCTCAAGCATTTGCTCCCAGATTAACTTTTTTTCCCTCTTCCCTCCTCCACTCCTTAACATCCAAACCTGCTCACAGAACAACTTTCAACGCCTGGACTGGTTTTTTTTAAGACGTTCATTTTTTTTAAAGTAATTTTAAGTGCTTCATATGACGTGCATTATTTGTTTTCCCCTGTCTGCAGTGCAGTGAGATGGGGAAAGGAAAATCTTTTGCACGTTTTCTTTTGAACGCTGAGCTGCTACCCAGACAAGCCGATGCCTTTTTGGGCAGGCGGACTCGCAAAATTTTTCCTCTGCTCCCAGCCACGAGGTGTTGTCCGTGTGAAGGAGTCATAAGGCATGTCCTGTGAGGCTGACAGCTCGTCACCTTCTTACCCAGATCAACCCAGGTCTGGCTCAGCTGGTCCCACCTGGCTCAGGACAGCCACTCCGAGCTGGGGATTCCTGGGACAGAAACCGTTAGCCAAGGCCCTGGCTAGTTAGAATTCCATTCGGTCCTGCAGGATTTTTTTTTTCCCCTTTTACCACAAGGTTTGGGGAACGGGAAGATGAAACATTAACCAATTTGGGGTTTTTGTTTTGTTTTGTTTTGTTGTTTCCCACTTGCCAGATGCTGACTGGGTGTTCTGGGTTTTATTTTGGTTTTTTTTGGTCTCATGTGATCACAGAGGCTTAGAAGTGAACTGACTTTTTGTTTATGAAAAAGCAACAATGCAAGGAAAAGAAAATAATACAAAAAATAGCTCGGACTATTTATCAGGGCACGAAAAAGTTATCTGCTGGTAAAATGTGTTAGGAGGGAAATAAGGACAGATGGAAAATCTCTTTAAAATAAAAATAATACCCACAATGCCCAAGTGGGAACTTCTTAAGAGAGTTTTGCTTTTCACATCTAATGGTCCCGAAGTGTTCAGTGCCCCGAGTCTTGTCTGAAGTAGCAACATTGCAGGCTGAACCTTATTTCCACGGGAGCCGCTAGAGAGCCCCAGTGGACAGCTTTGTAAGTGAGGGTCCCAGGAGGGGGAACGGTTTCCATCTTTCACGGCTCATGAGGCCCTATCATGCATTCTTCCAAAGCCTCCCATTTACTGCTTCTAGTGACCCCTGACATCGGAAGCAGGGCAGTGGCTGGTGGAGAAAAGAACACTCCCGACCTCGATCACTGCTCAAGTCCCACGGAGGGACCCTGTCTGGAAGCTGGGGCCCCAGGCTTGCATCCCACCTCTGCCATCAGTCATAAAAATCAGGGCTCACCAACTTTTTCTGCAAAGGGCCCCACTGTAAATAAAGCTTTCAGCCTCGTGAGCCACACGATCTCTGTTACAGCGACTCAACTGAGTCACTGCAGTGCAGAAGCAGCACAGACGAAGTGGGAACGGGGGCACGCGGCCATGCTCCAGCAGGACTTTCTGTATGGGTGCTAGACTTTGAATTTCATATCGTCTTCACACGTCAGGAAATAGTGTTCTTTTGATTTTTTTTAACCATCTACAACAGTACAAACCGTCCTCAGCTCACAAGCTGTACGAAAACAGCTGGTGGGCTGCAGTTTGCAGACTCCTGAGCTGTATGACCACCAGCGAGTGTCACTTCCTCTTTCTAGGCCTCAGTCGTCCCATTTGTAAAATAACCCAGACACCTGTTGACTTCCAAATGGTCACTCTGCAGGGCCAGGCGTGGTCTTGGTTTTTGCTGCTTTAGCACAGGCTGACCCGCGATTCCTCAGGGCAATGATCCTTGACATTCAAACGGAGGGGCTACATTTACTAAGAACACTTGGATTTTTTTTCCCCTCTAATGGAACTAGGGATCTCCTAAGCGACTAGTGCAATTATGTTGACTTGGGAAATGCTGAGACAAGCCCGTGAGGGAGGGATGGGGAATGGCTGAGCTGAACAGGGGGGATGCTCGTGGGTTTCCGCCTCAGCCCTGCTGCTCATTAGCTAGGGGGCCCTCTCCATCCCTCAGCCAGATTCCTCATCTGTGAAGTGAGGGGGTCCCACCAGATGACCTCTGGGGTTCCCCGGAGAGCTAAATAAAGCTCCTCCATCCACGGGATGACCAGACGTGGGGAGAAACAATGAGGAAGTTGCCATCATTAAGCCACTGACTCACACGCCATCATGGGACAGCCTCTGTCCCCCTCGACTGAAGAGGTCAAACTCCTGAGCGGACCCGGTGGGCACTTCTGACGCCACAGGGGGGCCTGGAAAGAAAACTGGCCTGGATGCCTGAGAGTCTGTGACACTTAGAAGTGACCTCCCAGATGATGCTGACACAGGCTACTGGGAAGAGGCCTTTACCAAAAAACAAAACCAAACCCACTTCTTGTGGTCACTTGGTGGAATGTATTAAGCATCACTGCCGTGCCAGCTGACTTCGAGAGCCTGAATCCCACGGGAACTGCCTGGGTCACAAAGTTGCTCTCCTCGTACTAGTAAAGCCAAACTAACTGGCCCCACCCCTGGACCCTCCACTGGAAGGTACAGCAGGGCCAGAAAACAAGCTCAAAACCACAAGCCTCTACTCCAGAATATGAGCTACTCGTCTAGCCCCAAGGTTTTCCAGAAAACACGTTCTGCCTCCGAATGGGACCTGCCTGAAACAGTGACTACGTCCACTGAGCGCACCGAGGGGACGGACCATGCCAGGGGCTTTCTACGCCGATACACAGGCTGTCTCCATGGTCCAGCTGTTGTTTCTGCCCAGGTGAACGTGTTGGCTTGGCATGGGGGGGGACCACACGGCTCCTCTCCACAGAGACTTCATGCTCTGTCATAGTGCTAATTACTGCAGGCTAAAAGGAGAGCAACCGAGGGCTGGGGGAGGGAGAGAGGAAAAGGGAGAAACACCACCCCATCTCCAATGAGGTGCTTAAGCCAAAACCCATTCATCTCCCACAGGCCCATGTTTAAAGGTCACAGAGAGGTTAATGATGAGCGGAGGAATTTCGAGATGTAAATAGCTCGCTGCAGAGCCTGGGTCTGCTTTGGCCCAGCTGTAGGTGTGTTTGTAAAACTTCGCCCCATTGCAAAGGCAGTCAGGCCTGCTTTCCCCACCCCTCCCCTCCAGGCCTTCAGCACTGAGGCTGGGCCCCGGACTGAAAGGGAGCTGGGTGGGAAGGAGGACACTTACCCAGTGGCTTGTACTCGTCGCGAGGAGACAGCCGAGAATAGGGGGGTGGTGGTGATTCTGGAAGACAGGAGACACAACACGTCACGGCTGGGGCAGGGGAGGTCACACCTGGGGGTTCGACCTGCTTTTGATTATTGGTGTCCTCAAATAATAAGCCCAGCCCCCAGGAAACTCTCTTCTCCCACCACCTCTCTTACCCAACAGGTAAGGCTGCGGGCTCAGGGTACAGACCCAGACTCAAGCCCTCATCTGCCCCCTTTGGCTGTGTGACCTCAGGCAAGTTACTTCCCCTCTCTGAGCCTGTCTCCTCAGCTCTAAACAGGGATAATAATCATAAAGACCTGCCAGGTTCGCCAGGAGGGCAAACGGAGAGAATATATGTAAAACAGCTCTCGGTACTCTGGAAAAGTACCTGTACAAACACTAACTGTTGTCCTTGTAACAAATGAAACATGGGAGCAAGGAAAGGCAGAGCTAGGGCTGCCTGATAAAACGCAGGCTGCTCTGTTAAATTTGAAGTTTGGATATGCGTGGCATAATTTTTAGTATACGTATATCCCTCGCACTATTTGGCAACTACGTATACTAAAAAATTATGTGCTGTGTTTATCGGAAATTCAAATTCAACTAGGCATTCTGTCCTTTTATTGGCTAAATTTGGCAACTCTAATCAGAACTGAGTGTGAGAGGTACAGAAGCTCCTTTCCAACTAAGCTGCATTACAACTGACATTCTTCAGGGGCAGGAAGGAGGGCAAGACAGGCTAGAACCCAGGAAGGCAACCCCGCTTCCGAGATGGGAGACCTTAAGCCGGTCACTTCCCGCTAGCTCTCAGCCTCAGTCTCCCCCTTTGTAGGGCCGGGGCAGACCGCAAGCTCTCCATGACCTCCCAGCTCAGACCCTCTGTGATTCCTTATTGTCTGCCGTGTTCTTCTTCTGGTTTCCTTTCATTTGCCTAAAATACTCCTCCTTAAAAACATATATTTTGCCTTCAGAAGAATTCCTTAGCCTCTTGCTTTAGGGGAAGTAACAATTTGCTAAACTAAGTAACAATTTGCATGAATGAAATGACCCTTCATTTTCCCTAAATGAAACTAAACACCATCAAATCGCAGACTAAAACAAACTCTCAGTGGTAGTAAAGCGCTAATAACTATTATTAGGCAGGTATCAGTAATGACACAGGGGTAATAAGTGTTTTTCACAATTATAATAAGGCACAACTAGTTGTAGGAGCTTTTGTTTTGCTCTGTACAGCCAATGCAGCTTCCCTTCTCCCCCACCCAGCTTTCCCAGCCTGAAATTACTTCAACAAAGTCAAGGCTCTGAGGTCTAGAAACAGGGAATCTTTTGTGGACAGGAGTTTGGGAGAAGGAAAAGTGAATCATGGAATAGGCACTGGGAGAGAAGCAAACATTTGCTGAATGCCTACCCTGTGTCTTTCTCCATGCCGGGCACTTTCAACTCCATTTATTGCAAATCATCGTATTCTTTTGGAACCTAGGTACAGCGTGGTTCGTCACGCTTCTGGGCACCTATTCTTATTTTGTCCTTTCTCAAAAATAAACAAGATGGCCATTATTATTCCCATTTTACAGATGAGAAGACTGACTTGCCCAGTGTCCCCCAGCCAATCATGGTGGGACTGGAATCTGGGCCCAGGCCTGACTCTGCTCTACATCCCAAGGACACACGCAACGAGAGGCACCCTGTATTACACCCCTTCACCCCAGTCCACCACATGCACAGGAAGTGCTCAGTCAACGTGTGTGGACAAAGACAATGGTGACCAGGATAATGGAGAGGTGGGGGCTTCTGCGGACAAAGGTGTGGAGAGCGAGGACCTAGAAGTTGAAAGGGGTGACCCAAAGGAGACCCCCAACAAGACCCCAGGAAGGGAACTCTTCGCCTTCAGTAGGAGCCGCTTGGCCCACTGGTCCTCGAGGCCTTGGAGGGGCTAGAGACCAGACTTGAGTGAGGACCAGCCTCTCAGGACAAGAGGCAAAATGCTAGTAGGGCTACCGCTCCCAGGGAAAGAGAACTGGGGCGGGCGCTCCCACCGCACCGTGACCACTGAAGCCTGGCAGGGGGAGGTGACTCCCCCAGGGCCACACAGCAAACTGGTTGTACAGCCGGAGCCACAGCCAGAAGCCAGGTCTCCTGACCCCCAGCCTCATGCCCTGTCCACTCCCCACTCACTTACCGGAAGGCCTGTAATTCCTGTGTTAGGGTTCCTTTTGCAAAAAGCTGATTGGCTGAGGCTCAGGCCACACATGGTGGGGTGCTCTGGACAACTGCCCTCCCAGATCTGTCCCCCAAAAGTGAAACTTGGCAGCAATGGGCAGTGGTGGCTGGAGTCAAGCCACTGTCATCAACCCCAGCATTTCCCCCAGGAGCTGTTTATCTGGGAACCAAAATGTGGAGGGGAAGAAGGGCTATCGAAGTCCCTTCTTGAAAGAGACCCCGGAGACTCCCACCACCCACGGCCATTCCCGGCCTGGGTGTGTCCTAATGTGAATGAAGCAGAAAGCAAATCTATAAATTTGAAATGTCCCTCACGCCAGCTCGTGAGGAACTGCAAAGCTTTTAGAAGGGACTTGACCAGCCCCCATTTGCTCCAGCAAAATTGTTCGCAAGGAACTGTTGAACAACTTTAGAGGCTGGAAACTGAATGCAAATTCCATCCTGGGCAAGTTAAAAAGTATGAAGGCCTATGGGCTCCACCCCAAGACACAAGGATTTATAATGTCACAAGCTCACCCGGCTCAACTACTCCTTTTAACTGGTTGGGGCACCTGAGGTCCAGCCAGGTAAAGGACCCGTCCAAGGCCACATAGGAAGGCAGGAGATGTAGTTTTACTTCTGTGAAACAAAGCGGGAGGCCAGGTGGGGACCAATACCGAGTTACCTGTTTTCAAATAACTGAATTCTCATTCACATACCCTAAGGTTCACTCTTTTAAAGTGTATAATTCAGTGGTTTTTAGTATATTGAGAGTTGAGACCAACACCACCATGTAATTACTGGACAGTTTCCTGTCCCGTTAGCAGTCAGTCCTATTCCCTCAACCCCCAAACCCTAGGCAACCACAGATCTACTTTCGGTCCCTATGGATCTGCATAAGCTGGACATTTCACACAAACAGGTTCCCATCGTACGTGGCCCTTCTTTGCCTCGGCCTGGTGCTGTCAAGGCTCGCCGGTACCGCAGCGTCTACGGAACGTTTTTATGGCTGAATGGTATTCCGCTGTCTGGATATACGACATCTCATTAGCCGTTCCTCAGCTAATGGACGTTTGGACTTTTTCCATTTTTTGACTATTAGGAGTAATCATAATGCTGGTATGGACAGTCCTGGGCGACCTTGAACTGGCACCCCCACTTCACTCCCACACTTCCAGGGCCCCACGGATCTGGGCCAGGGGAGCCCCAGGTCATTAGCTCAGGTGGGAGACAGAAGTTCATTAGAGTAAGTGTAGGCTGCCTCTGTCCTCTCTCCAGTCCCCTCTTAGGAGCTTAGCACTTACAGAAGTCGTATCGATTTCTCAGTAATAACTTAGATGCTCTAAACTCGAAGGGGAGAGCTCCTAGAACCCTGCGGGCCCCTCTCAAAGAAATGGACATGAGAGAGAGAGACATCAGACACTCCAGCCTCAGGCATCAACTTCAGGAATCTCCTCCAACTTCCTTCAGAAGTAAGAGCAGTCAGCCAGGGGCCGAGTGTTACCAGAAGGTTAGTGCTCAGCTCAGCTCAGCCCAGACAGGCCTCTGGTGAGCCCCCAGGGGGTACTTAGCCTTTTGAGATCTAGATCCTAATTCTAAAGCCAGAAGAGTTCCCAGCCTCTCCCAGTGCCTGGTAACATTTCGGTTTGGGACAATGCCTTCCACCCCCATCTCCGCAGCCCAGCATCTCCCTTAGGAAAGGATCCACGTGCCCCCCTGGGCCTCCCAGTCGCCACCCTCCCAGGGGTGGCTGTGAGTGGGGGAGGGGGCCTCCCAAGCACCCTTCCCCTCCACCCCCAGAACCTGAAGGCTCAACCTCTAGCCCCGTATGGGAGCCTCAGAAAAGGAGCTCCTGGCGCTTTAAGGCCGGCTGAACCTAATTGCCCCGATTCCCCGGCAGCCAGATAAACAGCACAGCCGGCTGGCGCCAGCAAGAGGCAAACTGCACATTATCACCCCTTCCTCACCTCCAAGGAGGAGCTCTGAGGAGCAGGCCGGGCAGGCCGAGGGGCCGCCAGAGGGGCGGGGCAGGGGCTTGGAAGCCCAACTTGAAATTGATCTCATTTCAAAGGGATAATGCCAGGCCAAATAAAAGGAAAACTTTTTAGCCCATTCTAATTCCTATAGTCCTGGCCTGGGAACCCTGTGTTTTCCTAGGCGGCCTCCTCCAGTCGTTTAGAAGTTCGCTCTCGCTCTGTCTCTTTCCCTGGCGCAATTTGGATAATAGTAATTTACTGAATATAATTACAGAAAAAAAAAGTGGTGGAGCAAAGAGCAGGAGATTTATTCCAAAGTTAATGGATACTTTCAGGAGAAAGGAGCTGTATAAACACAGGTTGGAACTGTGATTAAAGTATTTCTCCACATTTCCGTCCACATAGGCACCAAGCTCAGCGAACTGGCTTTTCCCGGGACAGAAAGACACACCAGGGGGAAGGGGAGCTCGGGCCTGACTCCCATTGGGGTGGAGGTGCGGGACAGAGCCGGGCACAGAGGGAGGACCCCCCCCCACTTTCTGAGACAAGCATGGGGGAGAGGGCAGGGCAGGGGAGGCAGGCCTGGGTCACCTGGAATCTGCCCATCAGATCCCAGGGATTCAGTCTACCGCCTCACTTTACACGTGGAAAAAGAGGCCCAAACGGGAAAACTGGCCCCAATGTCCCCAAGCAAGCTGATGGACGGGAGCAGGGTTTGCTCTGAGCAGCAGGGGTCAGCACTGCCCAGAAAGGGGCCTCCTGGCCACCTGGGCTCCCTGTGGGGGTGAGGTGGGCACTGGGGTGACTGGTGGCTGCCCGTCAGTTGGCCTGCTGGGTATTCCGGTACACCCTCCAGTTATGTGCCTGCTCTCCTTGAGTGTGTCTGTCCATCTGTCTGCCTGCCTGCCCGCGCCACTGCCCCAGCCCTTTTCCCCCAGAGCCCTGGAAGGAGCAGTCTCCTTATCAGGATGCGCACGGCTGAGCTCCAGCTATGCACCCGCCCAGCTCTAGGAGCCAGGCTGGCGGCCAGGCAGCAGGGGTGGGGTGGGCAGCAGAGGGCTCCCCGGTTCTCAGTCCCAGCGGCCCAAGCCGTCAGGCAGGGGATGAAGCAAGAAGGTCAACCTGGCGCCTACTGAAAACTCTTTCCAGACCATCAGTCCTCCCAACTGCCCCCAGGGTGGCCTGAATGGGGAGGGCGGTAGGGAGAGCGCTGGCAAAGAGGCAGGGAACAGACACACAGCCCCTGCAACAGTGCCTCCTTTTGGGAGGAGGAAGGAAGTCAAGTACCAATGCTCAGTCTAGAATTAGATGTGGAGAATGTTCCTAGAGCCATCCACTAACCAGTAGGGAGACTGTGAGGGGAGAGTGGTTACTCATCCAAGATCAAGCTTACTAGAGACCCTGGGCCCAGAGCCGTGGGAAAGAACTGCTCCTCCGCACCTTGCCCCTCAACCTGTACCCACCCGAGTCTGCCAGACTCAAACCACCACCTAAATGGACTTCTAATCTGGGGAGGGAGGGTGTGCATCCCTTCTGGCTCACACACCTGAGCCTGCCTGGCACCTGAACTCTCAGCTCACCCTCTCCTCCTCCTCCTCCTCCATGCCCACCTCCCCAACCGATCCTCCAAGGCTGTCTCGGGTAGAACTACGGAGCTCCTGAAGGGGATCCTGTGACCTACACAGCCCACAGCCCTCCAACAGTTCAGACCCAATGACCTGGCCCTTCTTCCCCCATCTCTGCCCCATCTCCCCCGGGGAAGATTGTGTTTCTTAAGGGCATGGATCCTCCTCCTATTTCCACTCTCCCTGCTACAGCATCCAGCACCATGCCTGGCACAGAGTAAGTGCTCAACGAACATTTCTGGGCAGACGGACCTGGTAAGAGAGAAAGTAGCTGCCAGGGCTGCTAAAAGCACACGGTGGGCCCCACCAATTATCACCCACGCAACAAAAACGACTGGGGACAGGGCAACCACGAACAGGGCCCCCCTCCCCAGAGTTAGGGAGGAGACAGAGTGGCAGAGAGGTGGAAGCCACTTCCAGGAGAAGCTGTCTGGAAGAGGAACACGGGGCACAGAAAGCCTACCATGGGCCACAGGTCAGGTTCTGCCAAAAGCCCTTGAATCAGGCCTGGAGTCACCATGTGGGGACCAGGGCAGCCAGATCAATGCTGCTTCTCCCCACCTCCACCCCATCAATGCTCTCTCTTCAGGAACCACCAAGCCACCTGCCTTTCCCCTCCAGCCACTACCAGACATGTGAACAAGACATCTGGGACAAATCCTGGGCCCACCGTCCACTTCCACACTGGGAGTCCGGAGATCCGTGATCTGACCCTCTATGTGCCCCCAGGCTGGACGCTGCCTCTCCAGAAGGGACAGAGACTGGAGGAGCTCAGAGCCCTCCCAGGCCCACCAGCCTTTAATCTTCCGGCAGTCCCACCCCCACAGGGCCCCCAATGCCACCTAAGATGCATACACCCCTAAGATGCTATGGGCTGAAATGTGTGAGCCCTGCAGTGCAGAGATCAGAGCAGGGGAACTGCAAGCTTCTGGCCTGCCAGAAGTCTCTACCTGTCCCACCTCTGCTCCAGAACCCAGGGCCTCCTCAGGTAAGCAGGGCTGGGGTTGGGGTGTGTGCGGGAAATCCCAGGAAGAGAACAAAGAAGGGAGGCAGTTCTCAGAGGTAAATAAAATATCTGGCTTCCTCGCCTCCTCCACCTCTGGACACCTCTCCCAGGACCCTCAACTCTAGAAAAACTGGACACAGAACTGACAATGATGAGGATGGTGGGGGCCCTGATATTTGACACCCAAGGGATGCTGGGAGCAATCAGGGCAAGAAGGTGGTCTCCACTTGGAGAGAGCTTTGCTCCAAACTATACAAAGGAACCAGTGTGACAATTTATGAACACTTTTGACTCTAGACATGAACTGTCTACGCCCCATTTCACAACTTGTATCTACCTTGATATAGGCAAGTATAGTATACGGAGAAGCGTGTGTACACAAATGCTACAGGCCTGGGCACAGACTGGGGGTAAAATAGGGGGAGAGGAGGCTGGACAGCCCCTGGTGTTCGGCTTCCCCTAGGCCTGCCCTCCTCTTGCACTGGCTATGAAGCTGCAGCCTACGTTAGGTCCCTGACGCTAGAGGAAACTCCAATGCATACCCTTTCTCAAGTTTGCCATAGTCTTCCGAAGAAGGTGCCATTTGACACGTGTGCCCGGATACCCACTTCCCGGGATGTCCTGCCAGGGTGAGGCGCCTCCACCGGGGACTCCCACGCTCCAGGGGCACCCGCGGGTGCAGCCGCAGCTCCGCCCGCCCGCGCTGTCGCGGACCGAAAGGCCTCGGAAAGGGGCGGGGAGGGGAACCCCCAGCCCCCGCCGGCGCGCGCGCTCACCTGGCCCGCAGAGCCGGCTGAAGTGGTAGGGGTTGCAGCACACGGTGGGACCGTCGGCGGCGGCGGCGAAGCTGTGGCAGCCGCACAGGGGCTTCAGCTCCACGGCGTGCTGCAGGTCGGGCCAGCGGAAGAGGCGGCCGAGCAGCAGCTGCGGCGGCGCGGGCTGGCCGCCCAGGCGGAGATCGGCGCGCGGCACCAGCACGCAGCCGCCCGGCACGCCGCCGCGGGACTCCACCGCCTCCAGCAGCGTGTCCAGCGAGCGCTCCTTGAGCCGCTTCAGCAGCGAGTACGTGACCGTCTTGAGTTCCTGCTCCAACAGCAGCAGCCGCGAGCGGGCTTCGCGACTCCGCCCGCCGCCCGCCGCCTCCAGGGCCGCCCCGGCCAGGGGGTCGCCGGCGTCCCGCGGCGCACCCGCCGCGTCCCGCTCCGAGAAGAGACAGCAAGTCACCGTCTCGCAGTCACTTTCGGGCAGCCAGCCCGGGCCTCCCGGCTCCGTCACGTCCAGCGGGGAGCCCCCAGCGCCGGCCCCCGGCTCCGACATGGGCCTCGGGGGGCCCCCTGCGCGCCGGCGCCTCCCCGCGCCCTGGGCGCCTCGCTGTCCCACCGCGTCCCGGGGCCGCCGCGGGGCTACCGGGCGGACTTCGGAGCGGCCGCAGCCTCCGCCTTCTCGTGCCCGTGGGGCCGGCTCAGCTCGGCTGCCCAAGCTCCCATCCTCGTCGTCGCCGCCGCCGCCGCCGCCGCCGCCGCCTTCCTCCCGGTCGGGGACCACACGACTTCGCCAAAGTCGCCGCACCAGCCCCGAGCGTTTGGACCTGAACATACGATATCCTTTGGCGCCGGGGGTGGGAGGGAGGCGGTCTCCGGTTACCGGGGGTCCGTTCCCTCAGCGAGGCGCCGGCTGCGCGGGCCGCAGCCCCACATGAAGCTCCGCCGCCGGGCGCCGTGCAGATCGCGCACAGCCTGTCGTCGAAGGGGCGCCGCAGGGCTGCAACATGAGGGAGCTCGCCGGGCCGGGACGGCGGGGAACGCGCGCGCGCCGAGCCACAGTCCGCGCGGGGCCAGCGGCTACATGGACCCCGGCGGCCGGGCTACTCAGCAACTCCAGCCCCAGCGCTGGAGGGGGATTGCAGGCGGCGCCCCACCAGAAAGACCCCGCATGGGCCGGCGAGCCTTCAAAAGTTGCGCGGCTGGTCCATGAGCACAAAGCGCTCGCGCCGAACCCCCCAGATGTGTCGGGGCAGCCCTGCCTTTAAAACCCAAGCGCTTAACTACATGGGCTTTTCCTGCAGGATCCGAAAGGCAGGCTTGTTGATACCCTCAGCTTCCTTCTTACTCCCTGCAAAAAGAAAGGGAAAAAAAAAAGGAAAGAAAGAAAAGGAAACCCCAAACAAAACCAAAATCCTGGAATTGCATGCACGAAAAGCCAACTCCGTCTCAGGTCCCAGGCGCTAGATGCACTTGGAGCAAGTTTCTCCTGAACGCGGGTGTCAACACATGAGTGGAAACTGTAAAAATCCCAAAGAGCTGTTGGGAATCCTTAATTAAAAATGCAATCCACCGAGGCAGAGGTCGCAGCCCGCCCCACGCTGCGCTCGGACGCCCGGGGCGCCGCGGCTGCAGAGGTCGTCCCCCTCCCCCCTCCACAAAAAGTGCCTCCCGGTGGCCCCGCGGTCCCTGCGAGGTCTGGCGAGGCAGCGCCCGGCGGCTCTTTCTCTCGGCTCGGCTCCCTCGCTCGCTCCCCCGCTCGGCTCTCTCTCTTTTTTGTTCTCCTCAAACGCACACTGAGGGCCCCCGGAGGAGCGCCGCGGAGTCATTGGCTGCCTCCCATCATATGCCAGTCTAGACACTTTGGCGGCTCCGCGGCGCTGATTGTTGCGCAAACAAGGTTTCAAGTTTCTTAACTCTTAAAGGAGAACACGTCCCATTGCAGGGCCCGAGGCTCCAAGGGGCCGGCTCCCGGGGCGGGCCTAGCCCGGGCTCCCGCCCCACGCTCGCCCAGGCACCCCCGCCCCGAGCCTGACAGCGCCCTCGGCCGGCTTTCTGGCCCGCGTTGCGCCGCGGGCACGGATACAAGCGAGCACACGCACACGCCCGCGAGCGCACACACACACACGCAAGTTACACAAATCACGGGCGAGCCACGCGAGGACTCTGTGGACCCAAAGACTTGGATGCAAACGGGGCGCTTTGCCTCTCCCTGACTTGTGCACAAACTTGCAAACGCACATTGCTCTTTAGAGTTGGTCCAAACCCCCATCCCAGGGAAGGCTAATAAAAATGGGTGTGCGTGTGTGCCTTCCCGGCTTGAGTCCCTTGGGGGCGGGGGAAGCTGATTTGTTGGGGTAGCGGGATCTTCCGTGATGGCACAAGGTCTCCGCACCCCCTGCCGCAGTCAGGGGTCTCTCTGCTGGGCCAAAGGGGGGACGTGGGACGCTTGGCGCAAGGGGGCTCCAGGCTTGCCCGAGGTAGGGAGTTGCGGGTAGGGTAGAGGCGGGGAGTGTCTCCTCTCCGGCTCTTCACGGTCGCCACGGCCCTCCCTCGGAGCTAGGCGGACCGCCAGCCGTCCCGGGCCCCCTCGAGGCCGGGCGCTTCCTCCTCCTCTTTCCCCAATTGATTCTCTGCATCACCGAGAGACATGTGGGTAGGGGTCGTGCTTTCCCCCGCGACGTTTCCCCAAGGAAATAGGGGTGGGTTGGGGGCAGGGTCCCGCCCCACCCGGCCTCGGGCTGCCTGGGGGGCGCGACGGTAGCCGCGGGCAGCCCGGCGCGGGAAGGGTTAAGGCCGCTCCTGCCCCTGGAGCCGGCGCGGCGGGGTACCTCCTCGGGCGCGCTCGCTCGTCCGAGGGTGGCAAAAGTTCAAGCTTGTAAAGTCGGGATTGGTCCCGCGCGGAGGGAAAAAAGGCCTGGTCCCCCCCTCCCCCCCAGGGCGCGGCGCCGATTGGTCCGGCCGTGGGGCGGGCACCGCCCTCTCCCCGGCGCGCGGCGGCCCCGCCCCCGGCGCGACGCCCCGCCCCTTTCCGGGCAGGAGCTCGGCCCCGCACTGAATGAAAGAAATTCCGCTACTCTCATTGGCCCGGGGCTGGGCGCCATTCCCCCGCGGAGGCCGCGGGGGCGCCAGTGCGCGGGTCTCCCCCGGGGGTGCCCACGTGTGGGGCTGGCCCTTTGAGTGTGTGGCCCTGCGAGTACCCCTCAGGGCCCCGAGTCTGCGTGAGCGCTGGGGGAAGGGCTGTATATTCAGGAAGGACTCAGAACCTTTTGCTGAGCTTTTACCTGGAGCCAGGTACTGTTCGCGCTGCGCTCTCCGGGAGAGGTGGTTGTTCTTTCCAAAGGAACACCGGGCGGAGGAGCTTCCTCACCCCATCCCCTGCTGCTTTGGCCAAATCAAAATAGCTGTCAGCTTCTTGTTTGAAGAATGGGAATGACGATGCTTGCCCTGCGTTCTTCACAGGACCGTGAAGATCCTAGGGGAGAGCGCACTGGAAGCGCACAAATCCAAGTAAACAGCAAGGTGAATTTTCTCAAGTGAATACAACACTGTGTAACCAGCACCCAGAAGCCTCTTTCGTGGTCCTTTTCGGTCATTTTTCGTCCCTGGGGGGAGAATACACAGAAAATGCAATGTATTTTCTTTTATCAGGGTAGTTGCTGGTTTGGCTGTGGATTGCAGTAACAACAGTTCGTGCTTAAGGACTCCTTACTACGGGCGAAGCACTGTTTCAGTCACTGAATTCCCGCAACAACCCTGATAGGTATTATTACTATTTCCATTTTACACATGAGGAAACTGAGGCGCAGGAACTTGCCATTTAATTTGCCACTGACATGAAGATAGTGTTGAGCGTGCTAAAATGCCAAAACCACACGGGCATACACCAGTATGTATGCTCACCCTCAACAGCTAGAAAGTGTTGTGGGTCTGTGTTGCCCGAGCACACCCTTCCAGGGCAGTGACTTTCAAAATGTGGTCCATTGGACCTGCTGAATCAAAGTATGAAGGGGTGAAGGCCCAAAGGCCACTTTATACTTTGGGGGTGGATATGGTTGTTACCACTACTTTACAGATAAAGACACTGAGGCACAGAGGCTTTAACTTGCACAAACTTTTAGGTAGTTGCAGAGGGGGATTTGAACCCAACTAATTTGGGGGGGGGGGTTGCAGGTATGTGGGAAGGAAAGGTAATGGGACAGCAGACTGGAGATGGGCTACCTTCCTAGGGAGGGCTACCTTCTTCTCTGGGCATTAACTCAAAGTTTGGCATCTGCTCCTGCTCATGCAGAGGTGTGACACTAGGGGTGGGGTGCCATCAGGCTCCTGCTGGATGCCATGTGAGGAGTCCTGAAACCAGAGTCTGGTAGGCCTGAGTTCAGTACTGACCTTCCTAAACCTCCCTCGGCTTTATGAGCCTCTGGGTCCTCGTCTGTAAAGTGGGAATAGGAATCCTGTTTGAGGCTGTTACCAAAATTTAGTGACATGAGGACTTAGAGTCATCCCTCATTACAGGAAGATGCCTCTTAGTGGAGACAGTATCAGGAAGGGAAGGGCAGTGACAGTTCCACTGTCCTTGGATTCCCAGGGCCCATCCAGCCTAGCACCGGCCGGTGCTGCGACCACTAGAGGGTGTGTGAGGGCCCAGCAGGGCAGGGCCTATGAGCGAGGGCCTAAGGGCACCCTCCTGGACCACTCTCTGGAAAACAAGCTCCAATTCCCTGGGGATGTAGGAGAGGTGGAAAGTGGGGTCCCAGCTGCTGCTTCTCAGGTCTCTGCAGCCACATTTCTCATACAGTAACCCACAAAGAACAAATCCTAACCCCAAGATTCAAATCTGACCCCTCCCCATTATTCCAGTATTTTCCCAAATCACCCTGTGCTTTCTCTTTACAGTGCTTCTCACAATTCATAACCACACAATCCCATGTCCATTCTCCTCTGCTTCTGGAACGTAAGCCCCACATGGGGAGAGATGGTGACGCTATGAGGCACTGGCCACGCACAGCAGCACTGAGGGAGTGGAGTCAGACACAGGCCATTTGAGACCACCCTGTGCCATCAAAGAAGGTCATTCACACAAGACGGCGCCTGCCCCATTCCTTCTCTCCAGTCCCTAACCCAACATCTGTCACGTAGTAGGCACTCCATCAGAATCTGTGAGGTGGCTGAATTCAGATCTCTCACTTCGCCAACTTCCTGCTCATCATCATCCTGTACCAAACATTTATATGCACTATCTCATCAAATCCCCGCCCCCCAAAAACTGACACAGTGAGAAAGTTATCATTCTTACTTAGACCTGTTTTGTAGAGAAGGAAACAGAGAGCTTAAGTAATTTGTCTCTGGTCACACAGCCCACAGGTGGCAGAGTCGGGACTTGAACCCAGGGCTGCCTGAAGTGAATGTTCCTCTTCTGAACACCTGGTCCTGGAAAAGAACAACGTGGTCCTTTGCGCTTGGGAAGTTTCCATGTTAGCTGGGAAGACACAGGGCATGAAACAGCAGAAATCATACAAGGAAGCACTTACTTCTTGGTGGTAGGAAGAAGCAAGCTCTAGGGGTGACTGCTTAGAGTGCTAGGGATCCTGCAGTAAACAAAACACAAAATTCCTAAGCTCAAGGAGTCTAGTGCGAGGACAGACCATAAACAAAACAATCAGGTATATGGTGTTTTGGAAGGTAAAGTTGCCAAGGTTAAAAACAAGGCAGAAAAGAGAAGAGAGGAATGTCAGGAGAGGGTAGGTGTGGTTCAGAGAAAGTGGTCAGGAAACGCTTCCCTGGGAAGGTGACTTTTGAACAAAGCCCTGATGGTGGCGGGGGAACCACTATGACACTACTGGCGAGAGAATGTTCCAGGCACAGAAAACAGCAAGTAGAAGGTTCCGGAGGAAGGAATGTGCCTGGCGTGTTCCAGACCATCAGAGAGGTAATAAGAGGTGAGAAATGCTGGGGAACAAATCTAAAGATCCCACAGGCCGTTGTGGGGTCTTTGGTCCTCTGAGCAAAGGGAGCACCCCCGGAGGTTCTGAGAAGGGGAGGGACATGTTCTGCCTTATTTTAGCTGGCTCCCTCTAGTGGCCATGTGGAGACTAGACTGCAGGGAACAGAGCTGGGAGCAGACACCTGGTGGGAGGTTGTCGCAGTGGTCCGGGAGAGACCACGCTGGCTTGGGGACAGACGGTTGGATCCTGGACACATTTGAAGATAGAACCAGCATGATTTGGTGTTACAGATCTGAGTGTGAAAGAACATCTCTACAGTGAACACGTTATTGACACTTATTTGCTTAATTTTTAAAATCAGTTCACTCTTACTCGGCCTTGTCATAAGGAATAATATCCATGGAGTCACAAATGTGCTAGGTATATTTATCGCTTTAAAGTAAATACATAAAATATGTTTGCGCATCCCCTAAAATTAGCCCCGGGACCACATGGATACTTGCAATGCTGGGGACACTGCTTTAACCGACTGCTAATCTCACCCACTTTCAGGCTTTTTTGCTTGTTTATTTGCTTGCATTTTTACTACTTTCTTGCAGAAAGGATGATTTTTTTCTCCTGTCTATAATTAGGTCCTGTCTATAATTAGGGGACCCATTACCATAGCTCCGATGCATTGAATGCTGGTTTTACTCTGGTCACTCCAGGCAACCTCTGCTCGAGCAGTACAGGGTGGTGGCTCTTCACCATTACTTTGTTAAGCCCAGCAGACCTGGGTTCAAATCCTGTTCAGCCACGTCTGAGCTGTGCGGCCTTGGGCAGCTTCCTTCGCCTCCTAGGATAACCCCTACCCCTACAACCAGGTGCTCTGCTCAGGCCCAGGTGATAGATTCCAGGTGGGGAGCCTGAGACGTAATCAGAAATAAAACTATTGGGAGACTGTTTTAAAGACTAAAATGCTCAGCACGGTGTCTGGCACCTAATAAGTGCTCAGTGCATGATAATAGCTGTGATTAGTGGGATGAGCATGGAGTCGGTCTTTACCAGGGTAAACCTGGGTAAACAGGGTTGTTAAAACTAGCCTCTGGGAGACTCAGCTTCCTCATCTATAAAGTGGACCTACCTGCCCGAGGTGGGAGTGAGAGGAGTTCAGTCCTGCCACACAGTAGGACTCAGCAGCCCACCGTGACAAGTGAGCTGGAGAAGGTCAGCTGTGTAAGGGAACGCAGAGAATCGTCCCTTTCCAGTGCTACGGATCACACCCCTTGGGCTGCACCGAATTCTCCACTTTCTAAGCAGAGGGGGCCGGGCTGGGGGTGCCTGGGGAGATTAGCTAGTACCAGGTGAGAACCTGGTACCCAAGATCACAGGGCCAATTGCAGGGACCCAGGAATCCAGCCAAGGTTTTTCTGACTCCCAGGGTTCCTTGCCCCTCTTCCCAGTGCTTACGGCATCTCAACCCAAGTGCACAGCGGATGTGGTGCAGGAAGTAAGAGGGCAGGCTCCAGGGTCAGACTGTGTGGGTTCTAATTCTGGTTCTGCCCCTTAGAGAGTGGCCTTGGTCACTTTGCCCACGCTCGCTGAATTTCAGCGCTCCCTCCGTAATAATCACACCTACCTCCTAGGGGCCATTGTGAGTATTGACTGAGAGTATTATGCAAAGCATTCAGAGCTGCTACTCTCATTAGGCTCCGTGTGGATGACACAGGAGAGAGGGCAGCGCCCTGCACATTATCAGCTTTCAGAAATACAGAAGGAAGGAAGGAAGGAAGGAAGGAAGGAAGGAAGGAAGGAAGGAAGGAAGGCAGGCGTAATTGAGTGAAGTGCTGCAAGTCTCATGATTGTTACGAGGGCTGGAGGCAGTTGTGCAGAGGTCAGGGTGAGGACTGTGGATTTACCACAGGGCGGCTGCATCACCGCACCCATAGGTAACCCACGTCGTTCTCAGACTGGGCACCTGGGGGTGCTTCTTGAAGTCAAAGAGCTCATTTGACTCAAAGATGTTGGAGAAGGGGCATCTGGTGGGTCAGTTAGCGTCTGGCTCTCGATCTCAACTCAGGCCTTGATCTCAGAGTTGTGAATTCAAGCCCCATGCTGGGCTCAGCGCTGGGTGTGGAGCCTACTTAAACTTTTTGGAGAGGGATGCGTAGGTGGCTCAGTCGGTTGAGCGTCTGCCTTCAGCTCACTATGCCAGGATCAAGTCCTGTGTTGGGCTCCTTGCTCAGCAGGGAGCCTGCTTCTCCCTCTACCTGCCGCTCCCCTGTTTGTGCTCTCTCTCTGGCAAATAAATATAGAATCTTTAAAAAAATGTTAGGAGAAAGTTATTCTTATATTGTAATGTATTCCACATTTAATATTAAAGCTAACCCAGATCTATCAAGGAATAGAATGCAAGATTCCCGTGAGCTTTTGACAGAGAAGGGAGACTTTCAAAGAATGGCACCATTATCAGCATCGGAGTACCGCCCCAGGCCTGACCCCGGGCCTCCTGGCCGAGGCTCACTCCCCAGCCTTCAGGGGAATACAGGGACCCTCACTGAAGAGCCAACACCCGGGGATATGGCTCATTTATACTTCAACAGGTTTCTACTGGACAAAGGCCAAAGGCATTTCGTGACGATACATACAGTTCTATAATGTCCCTCAGGGACTGGGAATTTATTCAA
Source organism: Ursus maritimus (assembly GCF_017311325.1). NCBI lineage: Eukaryota > Metazoa > Chordata > Mammalia > Carnivora > Ursidae > Ursus > Ursus maritimus. Next base: position 36,447,432 of record NW_024425230.1, read on the forward strand.
AGACATGTCTGCGTTCAGCCATTCCTCTACACCACCACGGCCAGAGAGAGCCACATGGTCCCAACTCATGTTCCCCTCCCACCACATGGACCCTCAACAAGAGAGGTCCTGCTCCACGGAACACCCCACAGTTCCCCTGTGTCCTGCTCTGTGACATCCAGTCTTCACACATGCTGATCCTTCTGCCTGGAATGCCCTTCCTTCTTCTCCTCTGAACAAATGTTTCCTCTGTTTTTCCCCAGTAAGAGGCCCTAAGCTATTTTCCTTGCACTGTCCTGGCATTTTTACATCCCTCCTTCCCGGGGCTGGGAAGGATTTGTCTGCATCTGAGAGCCCCTCAAGAGCTCAGCCTGAGCGCTCCTCTACCTCTCTACCCCTTGCCTGGCACCCAGGAGCTGCTAGAAATGGGGGAATGGGGATTTCAGTTTTGATAGATACGGCCAAATTGGCCTCCCCATAGAAGCTGTCCCGACTTCCCCTCCCTGTAGCACTGCCACGGCTGTTGACGCCGGGGCTCCACTTTCTACAGACAGCATACAGATGTGCTTGCTCATGACAGAAACGGTGTGTGCAGTTTCGTCTGCATCACGTAAAGAGCGGGGAGTTACGCTCTACCACGTCACTTTATAAGAAAGCGATTGTGAACAACCTTAGCCCTCCTGGTAGAGGATCTAGTTAAATAAATGATGGAATATCATCCGACTGTTAAGAAGAGGCAGCCTTCGGGATGAAAGATCAAGACACCAAGGGACTGGCAACAATGCGGGCAGGATGCTACAATTTGTGTAAAGTTTGTTTCAAGTATCGTGTGTAGACACATACAAAGTCTTTGGGAAGACGCAGGATAAGCTGATCAGTGTGGCTGTCTGTGGGAGTGGGCGGCTGGGGGCGGAAGCCAGGTAAGACAGAGATTATTTTTCAACCCATAAATGTTTGGTTGTTTTGTTTGCTTGCTTGTTTTAAGTCATTCATGAAATAGGTATTGCTTATGCGTGGTACAAATTCCAAACAAGACCAAAGGTTCAGTCCAGAAGAAGCCTCCCTCTCTCCTGCCTCCAGTCCTCTTGGTTTGCCCTCTTTGGTACCTACTGAATCTTTGCACCATGGGCAGAATTACCTTCCCAAAAATAATTAAATCCAATATTTTTTAAAGATTTTATTTGACACAGAGAGAGAGAGAGAGAGAGAGAGAGAGAGAGAGAGAAATCCAGCAAGAGTAGGGGGAGAGACAGAGGGAGACGGCGAAGCAGGCTCCCTGCTGAGCAGGGAGCCCGATGCAGGACTTGATCCCAGGACCCTGGGATCATGACCTGACCCGAAGGCAGATGCCCAATCGTCTGAGCCACGCAGGTGCCCCTAAATCCAATTTTTTATTTAAAAAAAAAAAAAACTGAATTGGGGCGCCTGGGTTGCACAGTCAGTAAAGCGTCTGACTCTTGGTTTTGGCTTAGGTCGCGATCTCAGGGTGGTGAGACTGAGCCCAGAGTTGGGCTCCACATTCAGCTCAGAGTCTGCCTGAGTTTCTCTCTCCCTCTCCCTCTGCTCCTTCCCCTGCCCCACCCCAGCTCTGGGGTGCCTGCTCGCTCTCGCTCTCGCTCTCAAATAATCTTTTTTAAAAACGTGAATTATGAATATAGTAAACATTGGTTGAAGAAAGGAATAAATCAACAAAAGAATCATTGGTTGAAGGATTAAATACATGAAACAATTCTATAACCAAAGAGGGCCCGACCCAGTGACAGACAAAATGACAAACACAAGAAGAGATACAAGTAAGACCTGACCACCGTTGGAGAGTAAGTCCTGTCTTATCTTGCCCTTGGTTTCCCGAATGTACATCTCTTCTTAGCCCGACCAGGACACGCCTGATGCTCTCGCTTCCTCCCCAGGGCTAGGCACCCAGCAGGTGCATGAGAAACATTTCTGGCCTCCATCCCCACTAGCACCAGCCATGCTCTGTTGGGGAAGGGGCTGAGGGACACCTTGGCCAGTGCCTGGCTTCCAGAGCCCAGGACCATGCGCAGGGCTGCACTGTGACTTCCATGGGCCCTGGACACTTCCATCTTCCTGGGCCCTTTTTTCCATTAAAAAAAAAAAAAAAGTATATTTTAGAAGTGTACTGGTATAAAGACAAATGTAATCCAGGCTAGATTCCTTGTGATATATTTATTATTAGTCTTTTTTTTTCCTTCTGATTTCAGACAAAAATCAAAATGAAAACATTTCATCAGTCCCCTGAAATTATCATGGGGCCCTAGGCCCTGTGTCTGCTGTGCGTAAAGGATAAATTTGGCCCTGGACCAGTGCCCTGGGCATGGCTGGTGGTCAATAAGCAGGCCCTGCTTCCAGAGGCAGCCTGGCCAGGGAAAGCCACATGGGCCTTAGCCCTACTCCCGCCTCACCCACTGGGGCTCTGAACGCAATCACTAAGGTTTCCTGGGTTCAGTGCCCCCCCACCCCCGCTAACATGCAGTGCCGCCATGACAATTAGGTGCTTGATAATAGCCCGATATTATCGGTTGATTCATCCCCAGGATGGAGGGAGACCTGTGCAGGTGGGCATCAAGGACACTGCCCACAGAAAGATAAAGACAGCTTAAAATTCCAAGTCAGGGCTCTCTGCTTAGGGGTTCTCAGCACTGACCACTCATTAGAATCACCTGGGAGCTTTAGAAACTACGGAAGCCTGGTCCCCACCCCAGAGCCATTAAATCAGAATCTCTGATGTGGGGCCAGAGATTGTTTTCTCTTTCAAGCTTCCCCAGGGGATGCTAACAGGGGGCAGGGCTGAGCATCCGTGGCAATGCCTGCGATGGAAGGAGTGAGCTGGGGAATGTTCTGTCTTGTCTAGTAGATGACTTCTCACTCTGACAACATCCAAGATCACCAACGTTCAGTGGCTGCTGGAGGCAGTGGGGCAAACGTCACTTTTCTTAAAGACGCCCTGCCCCCCATCTTGAGCATCTTCAGACTACAGCCAGCCGAGACTCCCACCCCACCCCCAGTGGGTGCCACTCCCAGCCCGAAACCTTGCTGGACAGACACACTGACAGAAAAAGACCAGAGCATGCCTCCCGCCTAACAGGAGGGGAATAGCTAAGAACCAAGGACTTTCCCAGCAAGCACTGAGTGGGTTTCCCCAAGGGTGGGCTGTGGGCCCCCTCCACCTGAAGGTCTGGGGCAGTCACCCCGCCCCCCTGGGCCCCTGAAGCAGAATCTCTGGGTTAGGTCAGAAGCTGCATTTTTTACAAGCTCGGGAGGGATACCCACCCACAGGAACATTTTTGAGTTAGTTCTACGTCTTGATTTGGGAGGGGGTCACACCGTGTACACATCTGTAAAAAATCATCAAGGTTGACGTGTAAGGTGAACCTGACAAAAATAAAAAACTGGGGTTCCTGGGAGGCTCAGTTGGTTAAGCATCCAACTCTTGGGTTTTGGCTCAGGTCATAATCTCAGGGGTCGTGAGATGGAGCCCTGTGTCAGGCTCCCCCCGGGCGGAGTCTGCTTGAGATTGTCTCTCTCTCTCTCTCTGCCCCAGCATCCCCTCCCCCGCTCGCTCTCTAATAAATAAAATCATAAATAAATAAATAAAAACAAAAACAAAAAAGAACCAGCCTACCATGTGTCTGGAGCTTTGGAAGAGGAATCAGGGGAAGCTGCCTGGAGGAGGAGCTCTTTGAGCTAAGCCTAGACATGGAGAGGAGCAGGGAACAGCGCAGAGGGAGTTGGGAGGCCCATGGGGAAGGGACTTTTGCCATAGCAGCAGGGGCAGCAGGTAGGAATGGAGACAGGGTTGGTTCTGGGGCCTTGTCAGGCAGTGGCCTCACCCCCACCCAGGCACAGGGTGTCCTCTGAGGCCCACAGGCTTCTGTGGTCAGCATAGGTAGCCCATGTAAACTCCCAACTTGCCTCCAAGTGCACCCAGGTCATTCTCCCCAACAAGACGGCATTGTTTGGGGTTCCAATGCAGGGCAAGAAAAACAGAGAGCCCAATTGTCCCTGTCATAATGGGTATATAATTTATAATAATGTCAGCTATTAAAGGATTTTTAGTAATTAACTGACAGTGGTGTGCTATTTCACTGCATTTTTGCCTGCCACAACGATCTTGAACTTTGCAAGACGGTTTTGAACTTGCTCAAAATAAGCCCCGAATACAAAGAAGGGCGACATCGTTCCAAATGAGGGGTAAGAAGGTTTGGACAAAATGGGGCTGTTCTCCTCTCTGGGAGAGGGGTGAATTGTGCGGAACTGGGGTGATCTGGGGCCCACTGTCTTCCCAGTTAGCTGCACAACGAGTAAAATGCCTACCAGGTCAGAGTGGTGAGTAAAAGCAAGTCAGCTGCTTCTTAATAGTGTGTTCAGATGCCTTTTTTCCAATATACCTTGTGTGATACACAGCTAGGAATATTTTTCTCTTCCCCAAAGAAATATACTTCCACTCTCATTTTCCTTGAAACACATGTCTCTGTTGGTATATCTTTTACTCTTTTGATTTTTAACAGACATAGGAAATATTTCTTTTTCCTATTAATTCCACTAAGAAAGAGAAAGCCAGCATGAGCCCAATGATAAATAGCAACTGACACGGGGGGTAGGGCATTAGGGAGTGGTGAGGTCTGTGGCAAATTGGAGAGCCCAGTGTGAGCAAAGCATCTGCTATTCTGGTCCACACAATCAGGACTGCAAACCCCCGGCAGAGACTCGTAGGTGCCTATGGCAACCTCATTTCTCCCTCTTTCTCTTTAATAGCAGAAGGAAGATTTATTTTCAGCGGGACAAATTTTATCCTGGGGAATTTTACAAAGCCCTCCATCAGTCTTTCTCCCTGTGGGTGAAATTTCCCTGTCTCTCTAGCCCTCTCATTCTTTTTTTTTCCATTTATTCTTTCATCCATACATACATAAAACACGTGGAGGGGGGCCTTTTGTGGGGCAGGTCAACTCACTGGGGTGTTTCTCTTGCCAGATCCCTTTGGACCCTTCCTGACCCCCCTCACATCCAACCCAGCAGTGGAAAGGAACAGGGAGAGAGGGAGAGGACATCGTTAGAGGGCGGCCTCTCAGGTCTAGGATTCATGTCAGCGTTGTTGTTTTTTTCTTCTGCTATCTAATTCAACGCTTAACCAACTCCAGGGAGAAAACCAAGGCTCAGAGACATTAACTAACTTGCCCAAAGTCACACAGTTAGAAAGCAGTAGACTCAGACTGGAAGCTGGTTATGACAACCTACAAGGCCTGTGCCCCCCCCCCAGCCCTGCCACCCTCCCCTCCTGCCTCTGTGGACGTCTTCGTGCTGCAGGTGACATCTGTAGCTACAGGGCAGCCGCAGAGAGGAGCCCATTGCCCACTTCTGACTCTTGCGTCACAGACCAAAAAACCATTTGCATTTCTGCACTGAATCTGCTGCAGTGGGTGCAAGCCCGGGCTCAGCAGAGGGAAACAGGAGGGCTTGGCCTGCAGGCTGTGGGTGGCCAGGGGGCTTGCACAGTGGCCTGGAGAGGGTGGGAGGCAGCTCTGTCCTTTAGGAAGCTTTGAGCTGCAAGTAACAGGAAATCCAACTCAAAGTGGTTCTAATGATAAGAACTTTTATTATTTCATGAAAAAAAAAAAAAAAGAACCTCAAGTTCTTAGAGCAGTCCCACGAGGTCATCAAGGACCCAGTCCTTTCCATCTCTTTGCTTTTCATCCTCAGTGGGTTAGTCCTGACTGCAGCTGGCTCCCCCATTGTGGCAAGATAGCTGTTGTAGTTCCAGCCATCACAGCAGAAACAATGAAGAGCAGCTCTCCTGCAGTCTCCTTCCTAAGAGTCAAGACCCTTTTCCCAGAAACTCCTAGCAGATATCCCCTCAAGTCTTCTTTGCCAGATCAGGGTCACAGATTAAGCTACAGGAGTCTCATCAGTTAGGTGGCTAGGTACCTTCTGCTCACCCCTCTCCCACTCGGCCCCCCTGTGTCCTGGGAGGCTGGTGCACAGGGACCACATCAACACGCAACCTTGCCCTCAGCCTTCAGGTTGGACTCAGCCACTGGGGAACAGCAGGAAGGAGGAGTGGTCAGGGTGCTCGTTCCCCTGTGTTCTCCTTGCTGGGTGGCCACAGGTCATCTGCATCTTCTACCAAAAGCCACACTCTCTCTTGGTTCTGGTTCCTGCTCCTGTCCTCAAGGACTTCTCCATCCTAGGGGGTGATAACAGCTGCCCCCCCCAGTACCCCAGGCTCATTCACCACCCCCGTGCAATGCCCAAACCCCTCACACCCCCTTGTAATTAGGCCTTTGTCTACCTGTCTCAGTTGCCCGACTGAAAGTGCATTCTCTACTCTCCCCAAGACCGAACAGGACACTAGCAGGGGGTAAAGCTCCCTTTGAAGCCTTGACTCACTGTCTCCTGAGCCACTTCCCAGGGTTTCTTCAGCACTGAACCCTCATTCCATCCCGGTAGCTGGCATCTCCCTATCCCCCATGACGACTTCCCCATCTTTGTCAACAGCACCACCAACCATTCAGGCTCCCAGGAACAAAACCTGGGTGTTGACTTCCACTCTCCCGTTGCCTTGCCCCCAACCCAATCCAGAACAGTCTTCATTGATCTCATCTCTACTGGTCTCCCATTCCTCACCTTTTCCCAATTTCAGGCCTCCATCACCGCTCACCTGCCTCATGACAGCGGCCTCCTAAGTGATCCCCCTGCCTCCAATGCAGCCTGCTGCCACAAGAAACGTCCTCAACCACAGCTCTGGTCATGACCGTATTCTCCTGCTCCAAACCTGCCCCTACTGCCTGCTAATTAAACTCCAAGTGCCTTCACCTGGCCACAAAGCTGGACACCTTTAGGCCCCTACACAGCTTCCCAGCCCCATTTCCTACTGCATGCATGACCCCCTGGCTACACATCAGGCAGCTACTGCTGGGTACAAAGTTGTCCCAAGGCTTAGTAGCTTAAAACAACAAAGTACATTATTGCTACCAAGTCCAAGGTCAGCCAGAACTTCAGCAACTCTGGGCCAGGCACCCCTGATCCTGGCTTGGCCCACTCACACGTCTGTAAGCCACTAACAGGTTGGCTAAGGGCTAGCTGGTCTAGGACGGCCTCACTCTCATGTCTAGTGGTTGTCTGGGTGAAAGGAAGTGGCTGGGCCACATGTCACTCATCGCCCAGCAACCAGGGTGGTGGTGTACTAGTTATCTACAGCTGCGTAACAAATTACACAGATCAAAACAACAAACTGGTATTTTTCTCATAGTCCCTGGGGGTCAGGAAGCCTAGTGCCACCTAGCTGGGTATCTTTGGCTCAAGGACTGTCACAGGGCTACAGTCAAGCTATCAACTAGGACTTCCGTCGTCTCAAGACTCCAGGGGTGGACCTCCTTTTCACTCACTGATGTGGATTTGGGTGGGTCTCAGGTCCTGGCCAGCTGTTGGCCAAAGGCACCATTTCCTTGCCAGAGGGGGTCCTCCATAGGCACGTACAGCACAGCAGCTGGATTCCCTCAAAGCAAGCCAGCAAGAGAGCAAGAAAGGGAAAGCAAGATGGAAGTCATGCAGTCTTTTTGTAAGCCAATCTCAGAAGCGTGAACTCATCTCTTTTGCTGCGTTCTGTTCACTAGAAGGGAGGTGCTAGGTCCAGCCAGCACTCGATGGGAGCAGATTACATAGGCCAGTCATCTCAGGAGATGGGGATTATTGGGAGCCATTTTAGAGGCTGCCTGTCACACCTGAGCTTGGTCAAAGACTAGTGGCAGGGTTTCAAAAACCACAGGAGTGAGTGCAGAAGTGCATAAGACCTCTTGTGGCCCAGGCTCAGAACGTGTATATGTTTGGCCAAAGCAAGCCACAGGGCCAAGTGCAGAGTCAAGGCATGGGGAGATAGCCTCCATCTCTTGTTGAGGAGAGCTGCCTGGTCACATTGCAAGGGGGATATGGCAAGGATGGAGAATTGTGTCCCTTTGTGCAAAGAACCGAACAGGCTTCCTCACCAGTCCTCAAACATGCTTTGTGCTTTCTAGCCTAAAGGCCGTTGAGTACAGTTTCTTCTTCTCATACATCCAAGCCCTGCCTCTGCCTGTTGTCATCCTGCCAGTCTTCAAGGACCAACTTGTGCCCTGTATTAGTCCCCTTGTGCTGCTGTAACAGATGACCACAGACTTAGTGGCTTTAAGCAACTCAGATTTTATTACCTTACAGTTGAAGAAGTCTAGAGTCCAGCATGGGTGTCACTGGGCTAATAACAGAGCCCTGGCAGGACTGTAAGCCTTTCTAGGGGCTCGAGGGAGCTTTTCCAGCTTCTAGAAGCAGTCCCCATTGCTTGGCTCATGTCCCCTTCACCCATCTTCGGCACCAAGAATGGCTGGTGGAGTCTTTCCCTTCACATCACTCTGACACGTGTTCTCGCTCTCTCTCCTTCCACTCATAAGGACCTTTATGATTACAGTGGTCCCTGCTGACAAGCCAGAATAATCTCCCCATCTCAAGGTCAGCTGACTAGCAACCTCAGGTCCACCAGCAAGCACAATTCCCCTTTCCATGTAACCTAACATTCGCAGGTTCCAGGTACTAGCCCACGGGCGCCTCTGCTGGGGGCCGTTCCTCTCTCTACCACCCCTCCCAGGAGCGCCGATGGCAGCGTCATTTTGTGAAGCACATACTGTGTGCCCGCCAGGGTGCCCAGGGCTCCTTTCCCTGAATGATCCCACCCATTCTCACACCCCTACAAGGAAGGTTCTATCAGTGTTCTCATTTTACAGACTCAAAGAAGTTAAGCAACTCCCCAAGGCCACCCAGAGAGTGCATGCTGGATATTGGAACTTGAACTCGAGTCTGTCGAGCTCTGAAGCCAGAGTCCCAACCATGCACTCATGCTGCGTCCTCTGAAACCACCAGAACCTTCAACTAGATGTCACTCCTCCTCTGTGCGCCCATAGCCAAGGAAGATTGGGCCTCTAAGAGATACTCTTCTGAAGTCTCAGTTTGGGGCAGGCCACCTCCCCAGCTCAGTTGTCAAAGTCAAAATAGTAATTACTTAACGAAAATCTGCCACGTGCCAGAAACTTCTCATCCATCATTTCTCACACCCACTGCGAAGGCAGGTATTATTTCCACTTTCCAGAGGAGGAAATGGAGACTCAGGGGAGGGTCAGCCTTAGGGCTCATTGGTGTCAGCGCTGGGAGTGGAACCCAGGCCTAATCCCAAAGCCCATTCTTGCTTTGCTAAGCCACCTCTGCCGTTGGAAATGCCCACGGCCTCCGTAAGCCACTTAGAAACTGACCTATTGGGGGCGCCTGGGTGGCACAGCGGTTAAGCGTCTGCCTTCGGCTCAGGGCGTGATCCTGGCATTATGGGATCGAGCCCCACATCAGGCTCCTCCGCTGGGAGCCTGCTTCTTCCTCTCCCACTCCCCCTGCTTGTGTTCCCTCTCTCGCTGGCTGTCTCTATCTCTGTCGAATAAATAAATAAAATCTTAAAAAAAAAAAAAAAAGAAAGAAAAAAAAAAAAAGAAACTGACCTATCACTAGCTGGCTTTAAGCTGGAGGTGTCTGTAGTCCGGCGGTTAAATGGGAGATTCCGGAGCCATGCTGCTAGGGCTCAAATCCCAGCCCTCGTACTTTCTGCCTGGGTCTGCCTCAGTTTCCCCATCTGTAAATGGATCTATCGATAGCACCTACCTCCTAAGGGCTGTTGGTGAAGAATAAACAAGCTGATGTATCTAACGTGCTTTTGACAGTCACAGCCACACGGTAAGCACCCCAAGTGTTAGCTGCCATTGCGGGTGGGCCTGGTCAGCTGGGGCTCATTCAAGGGCTCCCACCCCTACGTCCACCCATGCTGTTGGCCTCTGCTCCTGCCTGGCTAGGCAGCTCTCTTCTGGGAAAGTTCATCACCCCAGACTACCTACACGGAAGGTTATCTGGAAGAGCAAAATAGATCACTGTTGAGAAAAAAAGCTCTGTAAACTGTAGAGTGGAGTGCCCACATTGGCTCTTAATGACCTTTACGAAGTACTCAGCAAGCAGACCAGAAAACCATAGACCCCTGCAGGACCCAGGGCGGTGGCTTGCTCAGTGTGGGCCCCAGGGGAACAGAGGGCCAGCAGCTGTCCTATTTCCTCCTCCCCTCCCTTCACACACTACCCCCCCCCCCAACCATCCTGGGGTGGCCGAGGCTGCAGGAATGCGATGGTATCTCAGCAAACAGACAGTCTGTTCCCAGAGGAGCCGGGGCCGCCCCCAGGAGGCCCCACTCTCCCAGCCACAGTAAACACAAGGGTCTGTCCTCATTATCAGCTTGGCTCAGCAGCAGCGGAGACAGTCTGCCCGCTGGAGACTCTCCACAGAGCGATAAGCTGCTGGGCCCCTTGTTGGCTGTCCTCCTGGGGCCGCAGCCGAGCTGCCCGGGAATAGGAATCCTAGAGCTGGCCTGGCTCAGGGCCTAAATACCTCATCCAGGGGTTGGGGGCTGAGGGTAGGGAGCTGGCTGCCTGTGCAGGGAGGATGTCAGTCACTTAGCTGAAGGAAGCGAAGGACCAGAGGTGTGCCACGGGGCCGCACATCATTGCAAAGCTGTCCGTTGCTCTCCAAGACTTCTGAATCCATTCATCACAGCGCCTTGGGAGGCTCTTCGTCATCACCACCATCTTCACAGACTGTACATATCCATGATAGTGCTCCTTCCAGTGTTTTCCAATCCACGCTCCAGTCAATGAATTACTGTGCGGAAACCACTTAGCTCTGGCCTGGTAAGGTCCGAGAAAGTCAGCTTGCGGGAGGCAGAGTGCATTCTCCTAATCATTCGGGTGCTGCAGGCAACCTCCAGTCCCTCAAAGGAATAACGGCTAACTCTTCTCTGGGACAGTCATGCCGACCATGTCCTCAGTTTCTCGCCTCACGAAAGGTGGGGAATGCTGGGGTGAACGGCGTCCCCATTTGACGGTGAAGCAGACTTGAAGGGCCCAGGGAGGTGACGTGCTTTGAAGGCTGTACAGGCAGGACACGGCACGGCTGGAGCCAGCCACAAGCCCTCAGACTCAAAGGCTGACGAGCTTTTTCCATTCTGGCCTCTGCCTGCCCTTGGCCAGCCGCTGAGGAGCCAAGACTGGGTCACTGGTCTGTGTCCTGGATCCTCTCTGGGGTCAGGCAGAGGCAGATCAAGATCCTGGGGGTTGAAGATTAGCTGACGGCTTCTCCATAGCACTTTGGAAAGCTGCAGTGAATTGAACTCCAAATAGCCAGAGGCGGCTGTAGACTTGCCGGGTGAGCACTTGGCTGCGAGTCCAACAGCCCCTGGGTTCCAACCAACTGCTATTTTCAGGCTAGTGACCTAGGGCTGGGCACTGGCCCTTTCTGGATTTTATTCCAAGATCTTTATTTCCTTATCCATAAGATAAGTCCCCTCCCCTCTTCTGAGAGTTGCTAGGGGAATTCAGTGTAATAGTTAGCGCACATCAAAACCCCCTGGTTTGGAGCTCCTGAGTCAAATGTTCTCTCACGGATCAGCTGATTTCAAACCCCTGACCACCATTCGGTGCCCAGCTCAGATGCCTCCTAACCAGGAAGCCCTCCCTGATCTCTGAGCTGGCATAACCACAGCCTCTCTGAAGCTGCCGCATCTCTCCTGGGGTACCCTCTCCCTCGCACGGGGTCAAAGTTTACGACTGATTCTTCATGGCACCCCCAGACCCCAGCATAGAGTCCACACACATTAGGTGCCTGATAAAGTAAATGAACGGGCCACCCAAGTGAAATGGCCGCTCTGCCCACTTCTCTGTCTCCAAGCCCTAGAGAGACGTCTCCTCCTTCCCTTCTGTAAAGACTGGTAAAGACCCCTGAGTGTCAATTCTTCCCGAATGTAGCTTCCTTCCTTTGCCACCTCCTACTCTCAGCTCCAGATGCTCGTGTGTTCCCTCGACCTCCTGGGCTCTCTCCCAACTCCTCGGCCTGGCCTTAGAGGCCCTTCCCAACCTGGCCTCAGTGTCTGCTTCATTACTCCTCTGGCCTCAGGTCCCAAGAGTGCCCTCTACCTGGGCCCTGCTCTTTGTTCTTGACATTCACAGAAACATCTTTGCTCTGAGTCTACAATCCAGCCACCACCATCACTAGCACGGGGCCTTCTGCTGCCTCTTCCCTTCTAAACACCGCCGCCCCCCGTAGGTACTCTAGCATAGGCAAGGGACCTGCCAGTGGCCTTTGGTTTTCATAAATGGGCCCACCATCACCTTGCCCCACAAACCAGTGGGGCCCCCGAGTCTCCCCTCCCCCATAGCAACAGGCTTGGTTTTTCAGGGTAGCAGAGGGAGGGCATGGGCACAGAGCTAGAATTTGGAGCATACAGAATGGTCCCCACAGTGTCTCAGGCATTTTTCCAGGCCATGTCTTCCTCTCTCTGTCCACTGGAGCATTCTCGCCCCCACCATCCACATCTCCATCAGATGCCACATCACAGGGCACTCCTTTAGTCCCCATCTGTAGCCTTGGGCCTCTGGCTACCTCCCCAGGCATGGCCATGGCTGCTCTGCCACCCACCCCTGAGCACCACCCTCTCACCACCATATTCCCAAATAGGTACCGAGTGTCCTACTCTATGCCAGGTACTGTTCTAGGCCCGGGTAGAGTGGGCTGGTACACAGCAGTGAACAAAACAGACATGGTCCCTTCCCTCATGAAGCTTGCATTCTAATGAAGGACATGAGGCACAGAGACCATTAAAATGAGTAAAATACATAGTATTTTAAGTTACTTTTAGTATAGGTAACTTTACTGTCATTGAAAATGAGGGCTTTGGCTAAAAATAAAAGAGATGAGCTTGGGGAGTACAGGGTGGAGTTGCCCTTTAAATAGGGCGGTCAAGTTGGCCTCCTTGAGAAGGTGACATCTGCTCCAAGAGTCCAAGGAGGCAAGGGGCTGGGCCTTGAGGATCCTGGGGGAAGAGCATTCCAAGCAGGGCCAACAGCCAGTACAACGGCCCCTGCTTGAATTTATGTTCCCTCCTCTTCCCTTTACTTGGCCTTTAACGGAGTTCGAGGGCGTTAGTGGGAGTTGTTTACTTGGTCACCTGTCCCACAGTACCCGAAGCTCCTTCAGGCAGGGACCCCGTCATAGTCATCCCACACGCCACCCCGACATGTCCAGAAGGGCACACACCCGGACATACACACCCACACTTGTACAGAGAGCCCCATACACTGCGGCCATAGAGAAGGGCTCGGTTATTGTCTACAGAGAGGAACTGAATGAAGAGTAAATAATAATTAAGCGCACCCAGCCCCGCCAAGTTTACAAAGGTCTCCCTTGTGCCTACTCTTTGAGCCGGGAACTGGGTGGTTATTAAAGCGAGGCTCAGAGAGACAAGGTGAGCAGACTGGTAATTGGTATTTGCAATACGGGAACCCAGCTCTTCTGATTACCATCCAATATATGATTTCATCTCTTAAAAAATAGGTCAGCTGTGAATACAGGACAAAATTCAAAATATCCACAGAGGCATAGAAGTGTCCCTTTTCTCCTCCCCCTTCCTGCCCTCTCCCTCCTCCACCCGGTTCCCTCCCTAGAGTTTGAGGGCACTTACCAGTTTATTCCCAATTTACTTAAATGGGGACTTAGACTCCCCTCTTTCTGTGAAGAGACTCTGCTTTGCAAATACATCTGACAGGATGGAAACAGACTAGGAGCCCCTGTTCTGGAAACATCTCTTCCCTGCTCCTAGAACCTAGGCTATCTGGGGCCAGGCTTGGCATCCACTTGGTTTCCCCAAAACCACAAGCCTCTTGGATCCATGACACAGTCACTGCATGGCCTACATCCTAGTCCCTGGGGAAGATCTACTCATCATGAGGAACCCAGTGTCCTCAGAGAGAGGAGACGGGGATGGAGCAAGAAGCGAGGAGCAGCAGGAACGGGCATGGGAGGAGGAACTGGGCACAGCAGGAAAGTGGCACTGTGCCGCAGTGGCTTTAAAATGGGGACCCCATTTAATGACCTCTGTATTCTTCCCCAGGGTTTCTACTATTGAGGGACTGTAATTCCCCATGAAAAGGATGGCGCTGGAACCACTGCATGACCACCCTTACCACGGTGCCCCAGACACAGTCAAGCACAACTGTGGAGTACGGCACATGCGTTTCCAAGAGCAGATGAAAATGGGTGAGCGAAGGGCCTGCTGCCAGGAGCCGACAGTCTAGGGGAGGACAGACACACACTCACACCAGTGGGAAGGGGCACAGGAGCCTGGGTGGAAACAAAGGATGGTGCTTCTCCTGGAATGAGAGACAGAGAGAGAGAGAGAGAGAGAAGGAATGCACAGGACCCCAGGCAGAGGGGCCAACATATACGAAGAACAGGGATGTTTAAGAAATGGTAAGAGGAGCTTACCAAAGTGGGTGGCAGAGACCAAACAGGAAGAGCCATCGAGGATCAGAAGGGAAGGGTCTGAATGTCAAGGGGGTGTGTTTGACTTTATCCTAGAGGTGGAAGTTTTCAAGCAGAGTTATGACCAGGTCCAATTTGTGTTTTACCTGGATCTCTCACCGACCGTGAGCACTGTAGAGAATGGGTTGGAGGCAGGAGATTTTAGAGGCTTCAGGAGCAGAAAATATCAAGGCTTTATTTAAGTTAGAGCAAAAAGAATGTATTTATAATGCCTTATTTCTTAAATAGGATGATGGGAACACAGAGTTAATATTCTTTTTTATATGTCAGTTCATAATAAAAAAGAAATTTTAAAATGAAAGTCAGTGAATACAAGCTCCAGGAGGGTAAAGAGAGCAATAGCTAATAATGAAGATTCTTATGCACTTAATAATAGTGTTTAATAGACACTACTCCTAGGATTTTACATGTATACATATATTTAATCCTCGTAGCCCTATGAGGTAGGTGTTACTCCCGAATTACCCACGAGGATAATGAAGTACAGAGAAATTGATTATCTTGCCCAAGGTCACCCAGTCAGCAGGGTGTAAATCCGGGATTCAGTGGCACGCCCTTAACCAGGGCTTGTTCACCACGTGGCTCCTGTTCACCACCATATCCCCAGCACCTGGCGCGCACCAACTCTACTGTAAGTTTTCGTTGAATGAATGCAGCCCAGAGAGGTTCAGCAAGTTATTTTAGGTCACACAGTCCTTCAAGATGAGGCTCCCGCGGAAGCCTGGTTGGCCGGCTCCTGGTCCAGCACTCCTTCCCCAACCTGGCCACACCCCTTCCTCTCTCTCCTGTTTGTCGCCAGTCTCCATTCTCAGCTGTCCCAGGGTCACTATGCTGGCAGCAGAACCTGACTCAGCCAGACCAGTGGAGCCAGGCAGGCGACCACACTCCCGGCACCGGGTTAAAGGACGCTACCCAGAGGGGGCGGGGCTACACTGGGCGGGGTCTGGGGCGGGGCGGGGCCGACGCGGGCAGAGGCAACATAGCCCACAGGGCGGCAGGAAAGCTCCGCCCCCTGCTAGGGCCGCCGGGGCTCGCTACCGGGCTTGTCAGTCGCACGTTCTGAGGACCCAGGAGAGGGTCCCCTAGTACCCTCCGTGAATGAAGCGCCGGATGGCAGGGCCACCCAGGCCCAAAGTTCTAGGCTCAGGGCCTGGAAATACCCCCTACTAAAGCCGTGGGCTTCAGTTTCCGTGTCTGTAAAGTGTGGCAGTTGGTGGGGGCATGACTTTCCACTGCTTGTGCCTCAGAGGCGTTGGGAGACGAAACAGACCGCTCCCTGCCCACTCCTCACCGCCACTCTTGTCCTCTAGCAAAGCTTCCAGTGGTTTTCACATTGTGATACACAGATGGCATTAGCAGGATCCCCTGAGAACTTGTCAGGCAAGCAAATTCTCAAGTCCTATCCCAGACCCACTGAATTAGGAACTCTGGAGATTGGGTCCAGCAATCTGGTATAACCAGCCCTCCAGGTGATTCTGCTGCATGCTCAAATTTGAAAACCATTAATCTGTTATTTCCCTGATTCTGGCTTAAATCACAGCCACCATCTTTCTTGTGCTCAGAATATCGTCAGTGACTCCATAGAATCAAGCCCTTCACCTGTGATCCCAGGCCTTTCACAGCTCACCTCCCCGCTGCACTCACCTCCTAGAACCACCACCAGCCCCAGGACTCTCCGAGACAACTCAACTTGTTCCCAGAACACATCTTTTTTTTGAGAGAGAGAGACAGTGAGCGAGCGAGGAAAGGAGCAGAGGGAGAGGGACAAGCCTACTCAGCGCTGAACATGGAGCCTGACATGGGGTTCAATCTCAGGACCCAGAGACCATGACCTGAGCCAAAATGAAGAGTCAGACCCTTAACTGACTGAGCCACCCAGGCACCCCCCTCTCCCGACCCAGAACACATCCTGCATGTATTTCCAGGCCCTTGTTAATACCTTCTTTCTTATGACCAAAACTTTCCCAGGATGTCCAACCCTTGATGCCTCCCTCCTGGGAGTCCTCTCAGTCTTTGCTGCCCTGCCCAGTGATAAGCATTGGTTGGTGTTTGGTTTTGTTATGGGCTAAATTGTACCCCCTGCCACCCCACCCCCACCCCTGGCCAAAATTTGTATGTTGAAACCAAATCCCTGCCCCCACACCTCAGAATGTCACTCTATTTGAAAACAGGGCTTTTAAATAAGCCTCCACTTAAAATGAGGCTGTCACTGGGGTCCCTAATCCAATATGATTGGTATCCTTATAAAAGAGGAAATTTGGACACACAGAGAGACACAGGGTATGTGTGGTCACAGAGGAAAGACCATCTGAGAGGCAGCAAGAAAGAGGCTATCTCTAAACCACAGAAAGATGCCACGGAGGAAACCTACCCTGGGGCACCCTGACTTTAGACTTTCAGCCTCCAGAACTGTGAGAAAGTTAATTTCGATCACTTAAGACCCCCGTCTGGTGTTGTGTTATGGCAGCCCCAATAGACTAACCCAGATTTTCAAGTGGTGAATGGCATTTTTGCCTGAGGGGTCTCCCCTTTCTACATCTTCCTCCTCCCTCAGGCCCCCCTCGCATAACCCTGGGACCCGAACAACACCCAGTTAGCCGATGGGGCTCTCCGGCTCTCCCGGGGAAGCAGTAGGTAGACACAAGCAAAGGCAGTCGGAGGCTGTCTCCTCCCTCAGTGTCCCAGCTTCACAAATGGCTTGTTTCTCAGGGACAGCATGCTTAGCATTAACGGGGCCCAGACACAAATGTTTTTGCAGGACAAGTAATTTCCATTAGCGGATTCCACCTTCCTCGTTCCCTGCCTCTCACCCTTTCCTCAAGTCACACTGTGATATGCACAACATCTGTTAGAATGACCCACCTAGGAAACTAGAAACTGCGGTTCAGTCATGAAAACCTGGGCTCCAGACCTGGCCCCTAATCTGCTGTGTGGCCCTGGCTTGGTCACATCCCTTTCTGGGCTCCAGTCTCCCCTGTGAAAGGAAGAGCCTGGATGAGCAGACACCAAGTACTTCTGGAAGAAGATAAGAGGCTCCAACTGAGCAGAGCAGAGGGTGGGGTGGGAGGCAGGCAAATCAGATTGGAGGGGAGAGAAGAAGGTGAAATGTAGAGATCCTTGAAAACCACACCAGGAGGTGGAAATTTCTCAGGTAGGCAGTGGGGAGCCATGGCAAGCTTCTGAGCAGTAAGGAGGCCAAGCTGACCCTGGACAATGACTGGCCAAGGAGGGGTAGCTACCCATACCCCTTGCCTTCCTCACTTTACTCCTCGACACAATCCCCTTGTTTACTCCTGAACTTTCTGTTCCTCCTACAACATTCTAAACCCTTTTCCACCTCATGGTCTTCACCCTTGCTGTTCCCTTTGCTAGAAAAGTTGAAGTCAAATAAGCAGACACTTCTAGCACTTACTAATGTGCAAGGCACTGTCTAAACACTTCACCTATATTAATTCATATACTCCTCTCCACAACCCTATAGGTAGATACTATTATTATCCCCATTGTGCAGATGAGCAAACTGAGGCATAGAGAGAAGGGACTTGTTCAAAGCCTCATGGCAGTGGCAGAGCCGGGATTTGAAACTCTAGGATTCACTCTGATCCCATTTGAATGGCTTGCGGCTCCCTTCACCATCCAGTGTAGAGTGTTCCCCATACACACCTCGCCCCTCTTACCTCCTGTAATTTTCCACCAGAACATTTGTGCCCCCTGATCTTTTGCATTTCTTTGTTGGTCTCTATTGTCAGAGTTGTCCATCACATTGTGAGCTTCATGCCCGTGCCGGGCAGGGCTTTCTCTTTTTTTTTAATTCTTTATTTAAATTCAATTTAGGGGGCGCCTGGGTGGCACAGCGGTTAAGCGTCTGCCTTCGGCTCAGGGCGTGATCCCGGCGTTATGGGATCGAGCCCCACATCAGGCTCCTCTGCTATGAGCCTGCTTCTTCCTCTCCCACTCCCCCTGCTTGTGTTCCCTCTCTCGCTGGCTGTCTCTATCTCTGTCAAATAAATAAATAAAATCTTTAAAAAAAAAATAAATAAAATAAATAAATAAATAAATAAATTCAATTTAGTTAACATACATGGTATTGTTAGTTTTAGGGTAGAATTTAGTGATTTATCGGTTGCATGTAACACCCAGTGCTCATTCCATCACGTGTCCTCCTCAATGCCTGTCACCCAGTTACCCCAACCCTTTCACCCACCTGTCCCCAGGACTTTCTCTTGTTCACGGTCGCATAACCGTGCTCTCAGCGCAGTGCCTGGTATAAAGTACGGACTCATTAAAGGTTTGTTGAATGACTAAAGAAACAGGGATATGCGTGTGTGATGGGGAAGCTCAGCTCAAGCTTCAGCGGACCTCTATCGTCGCCTGAGCCGGACCCCAAGAGAAGAAGGATGCCTCCCTCCCGTTTCACATCTCCCATCCCACCCCACACACACACGTCTCCCCACTAGACCATTCACCCCCTAAAGACAGCAACTATGTCACGTCGTCTTAATACAAATACTACTAACACGTTTTGTGGGCATCACGTTTCAGGCATTGTTCCGAGCTCTCTACATGAACTCACTTACCCTTTCTAACGATCCTGGGAGCTGTGTCCTGCTGTCCCCATCTCACAGGTAAGGAAACCGGGACAGAGGCCCACCGTCATAGGCCTAATAAAGGGCAAGCCCAGAATTTAGATTCAAGGCTCCTTTTCCCCCCGGCAGCTGGCAAGGCTGCTCTCCACGCGGGCTCTGGGTGGGTCCGGGCCCGGCTGGAGCTCTGGCCTCCTCGCGGGCTGGCCAGCACCTCTTCCTGCCTACACACAGGCCTGCTGGGCCTCAGGGCCACTCGTGGAGTATGGGTGCATGTGAAGCCCAGAGACGGAGGCCGTGCCCTGAATCCGCTGGGGTTTCCAGCACGGGCTGCGAGATGGCAGGCAGCAGCTTCTGGAATATATTCACTTCCCATGGCTGCTATAAAAAACGGCCACAGACTTCCTAACACAAATGTCTTACCTTCAGTTCCGGGGGTCAGAAGTCTGCCACGGGTCTCAAAATTCAACATGTGGGCAAGGCTGTGCTCCTCCTGGGCCGGCGAGGGGAAAATTCACTTCCTTGCCTTTGCGAGCTCCCAGCAGTCCCCCGCACTCCCTGGTTCAGGACCTCTTCCTCCACCTTCAAAGCCAACAGCAGCAGATCAAGTCCTTCTTACAGTGTGCCGCTCCGACTCTGCTCCCTTCCTCAGACCTCTCTCCTCCCTGCGGCCTCTGTCTTCCGTGCTTCAGGACTCGGGATCACCTTGGGCCCATCCAGATAATTGAAAATAATCTTCCCATCTTAAGATCAGCTGATAGTAACCTTAATTCCACGTGCAACCTGAATTCCCCATCTCCATGTAAACGGACAATTCACAGGTTCTGGGGATTAGGACGTCGACATTTGGGGAAGACGTGCGAGGAGGGGGGCGGCTTGGTTCTGCCGACCACACCTGTTTCTCAGATGGTTCCTCAAACCTCCCCATCCTAAATATCCAGGAGATCACTGGAGCATCTCCAAAGACCTGGCAGTGGGACAGCCTGGGCCCCGGTACCGTGCAGGCCTCCAGGGCTGAGGCAGGTAGGAGGCAGGGGCCTCCCTCGGAGCAGCCCCTCGCCACCTGCAAGGAAGAGAACACAGGAGGGCCGGCCAAAGACTCGCAGTTGACCACTTGGCAAGAAGAAAGTGGCCCCTCAGAGCGTTTTCGTCTCTTATCAATAGCGCACCAATCCTGAGCTGGTGGCCGTGAAGAGCTGCTTCTCCCCATTGTAAAGGGCAGGAGAGCGAGGCTTGGAGGAGTGAGGTCACGTGCCCAGAGTCCCACATGCCGCCCACGTGCGCATGCTCTGAATCGTCCGCTCATGCCCTGGCAACGTTGCGTCTCGCGATAAGATACTTGCGCCATCCAGGCGGCCATGGTCCTGGAATTCAGATCAACGCGATCGTCCTTGCTGCCACTGAAATGTTTGGTTGGGCATTAGCTACCTAAAATATTCCTTCTTTATTAAAATCGCACAAATATAATGAAGTGAAGTGCAAAACCCATCTGAAATTTTCGGAAAAAGCCTGAGACCGAAGAGAAACTGGAGGGGTTGCATGGGTCCTGTCTGCCAAATCTTAGAGGTACATTTTTCCATTCCCCAAAGTTGAGGGATTTTTCAGAGGAGCAAGGTGCCACATACACCAACACAACACCGCGTGCACATGTATGTACGTGCATGCACACGCGCGCACACACTGTCGTTCTCCCGAGAGGTCCAGAAAAGTCTGTGGTCCTCTGCAGCCCACCAGACTTCCTTTCTGGTCTGGATGTTTTTATTTCTTTTTCTGGCCTGACTACACTAGCTACAAACTCTAGTACAATGTTGAAAAGAAATGTTGACTAGAGTGGACAGCCCTGTCCTGTCCCTGATCATAGGGGGGAAAGCTTCCATCTTTTATCATGAAGATGTTAGGTGTGGATTTTTACAGATCTTAATCAGGTTGAGAAGTTCCCTTCTATTCCTAATTTATTGAGAGTTCATTAGGAATGAATGTTGGATTTTGTCAAATGCTTTTTCTGCACTTACTGAAATGATCATATTTTCACTTTTAGGGTGTCAATATGGTGAATTACATTGATTTTTTTAATAGTATACCAACCTGGGATTCCTGTGATAAACCCCACTTGAAATATTATATATTACTAAATTCAATTTGCTAAAATTTTGCTATTTAACATCTATGTCTACAAAGGATATTGGTCTATACTTCCCTTGTAATGTTGTTGGTTTTGCTGTGAGAGTAATGCCAGCTTAATAGCATGGGTTAGGGGGCACCTGGGTGGCTCAGTTGGTTGAATGTCTGCCTTTGGCTGGGGTCATGATCCCAGGGTCCTGGTATCCAGCCCCACATTGGGCTCCCCGCTCAGCAGGGGCCTGCTTCTTCCTTTCCCTCAGCCCCTCCCCCACAGCTTGTGCTCTCTCTCTGGCACTCTATCTCAAATAAAAAAATAAAATCTTAAAAAAAAACCTTTTTAATTTATGTTACTTGGAAAGAGTTTTATTCTTTTAGGTCTTGATTTAAAGCCTCATTAGGCAAGGCAAGAGTAGCGTCTGGTGTGGGGTAAGTCTCCCCACTGCTGGGATGAGAGCTTTCATAGTACTCTATGCCCCATGAGTTATGATGTTTTGGGCACAGGCACAATTCTGAGCCCTGAAGAGCTCCAGGTACTGTTCTTTCTAATTTTTAGGACTTCTTTCCTGGCCATAGGTAACTTTCTCACACATGTGTGGATCAGTCTGCAACTGATTACTAGAGGGAACTCTGACCTTTCCCATGTGGCTCCCTCCTCTCTAGTACCCTTCCTGTGAACTCCAGCTGTCCTGGCTTCCTTGGACTCCCAGATCCATCTTCTCAACTCAGGGTGACTGCTGAGCTCTACCTGGGTTACTGTCCCTTTGCTGTGGCATAGAAATGCTCTCCAGGCAGTAATCTGGAGCAATCATAGCTCATCTCATTTGTTTTCCATCACTGTCCTATATTGCCTGATATCCAACATCTTGACAGACATTGTTTCTTATATTTTGTCTGATTTTCCCCTTATTTTCAGGGGGCAAGACAAATCCAGTTCCTGCTACCTGAAAGCAAAAGTGTAAATAATCAGAATTTGAAATTTAAAACAAAGGATGCTACTATTTAAAATAGCATTTAAAAATATTCATTACAGATAAATCTGGGCGCCTGGGTGGCTCAGTTGGTTAAGTGTTCAACTCTTTTTTTTTTTTTTTAAGATTTTATTTATTTATTCGACAGAGACAGAGACAGCCAGTGAGAGAGGGAACACAAGCAGGGGGAGTGGGAGAGGAAGAAGCAGGCTCCCAGCGGAGGAGCCTGATGTGGGGCTCGATCCCATAACGCCGGGATCACGCCCTGAGCCAAAGGCAGACGCTTAACGACTGCCCCACCCAGGCGCCCCTAAGCGTTCAACTCTTGATCTCAGCTCAGGTCTCCATCTCAGGGTCGTGAGTTTAAGCCCCACACTGGGCTCCACACTGGGCATGAAGCTAATTTTAAAAAATAGAGATAAAGCTAACAAAAGATATGCAAGTGCTGTCTAGTGAAAATGACAAAATAGGGTGAAGAGGAAATGAAAGCATAGATAAGTAAATGGAAAGATACACCATCTTCATGTATCAGAAAACAAAATTTTGCTAAGATGTCAGTTCTGTCCAAATTCACATGCAATCCCAACTAAAACCTCAGCAGGCAATTTTTGGTTGAAATCGACAAGTTGATTCTAAAATCTATAGGGAAGTGCAAAAGATCTAAAATAGCCAGAACAATTTTGAAAAATAAAAAAAAAAAGCTGGAGGACTCACACTCCGTGCCCTCAAGACTTACTACAAGGCTACAGTAACAAGGACGGTGTGGCATCTTACCCTCGAGATAGCCAAATAGATCAGGGAAACAGAAGAGAGTCCAGAAATAGACCCACATATAAATGGTCAATTGATTTTTGACAAATGTTCCAAGATAACTGAGTGGAGAAACAAGAGTCTTTTCAACAAATGGTGCTGGGACTATTGGATATCTATATGCCAAACAAAACAACAAAAATCTTTCATCCATACTTTGCACCAAATATAAAAATTAACTCAAAAATGATCATAGACTTAAATGTAAAACCTAATACTATGAAGAAAACACAGGAGAAAATCTTCATGACCTCAGATTAGGCAAAGATCTCTTTTTCTTTTTTTTAAGATTTTATTTATTTATTTGAGAGAGAGAGCTCGAGCGGGGGGAGGGACAGAGGGAGAGGGACAAGCAGACTCCTTGCTGAGCAGGGAGCCTGATGCGGGACTAGATCCCAGGACCCTGGGATCATGACCTGAGCCAAGGTCAGCCACTTAACTGACTGAGCCACCCAGGCGCCCAGCAAAGATTTCTTAGATAAACACCAAACACAATTGATACAAGGAAAGAAATGACAAAATGGACTTGATCAATCAACATAAGAACATCTGCCCTTTGAAAGGCAGTGGTAAGAGAATAAAAAGATAAGGCACAGACTAGGACAAAACACTTGCAAATCAGATATTTGATAAAGGACTTGTACCCAGAACATATATAGAACTCTCGAAACATGGTAATAAGAAAATAAACAACCCATTTAAAAATGGGCAAATGATTAGAACAGACACTTCACCAAAGAAGATATACAGATGGCCAATAAGCAAATAAAAAATCATTTATCAATAAAAATCAATATCATTAGTCATTATGGAAATGTAAACTAAAACCACAGTAAGATATCATTACATACCTATTACCTATTAAGATGTCTAAAACCAGAAAGACTAGTTATATCGAGTTGATATGTGGAACAACTAGGATTTCCTCGTGCTGATGGTTGGAATGAAAAGGTCCAACCGTGTCAGAAAACAGTTTGGCAGTTTCTTATAAAAAGGTAAACGTACATCTTCCATGTGACTCAGTGTCCCATTCCTTGCTAGGTGTTCACCCAAGAGTCATGAAAGCTTTATGTTCAGACAAAGACCATACGTGAATTTTTATAGCTGCTTTATTGACAATAGTAAGAAACTGGAAACATCCCAAATGCCCATTAACAGGTGAATGGATAAACAAATTAGGGGATATGCATTCAATGGCATACGACTACACAATAAGAGGGAAGGAAAGGCTGATGTATACACGCTATGGATGAGTCCCATAATAATTGCGTTGAGTGCAAGGAGCCTCACACACAAGAGTATATATACTGTCTGAGTCCATTTATATAAAATCCTTGAAAATGGAAACTAATGTATATTGACCTAAAGCAGCTCAGAGGTTGCCTGGGGACTGAGGTGGGGGTGGGGAGAGAAGGAGAGAGGAAAGGATTTACAAAGTGGCATGAGGAAACTCTTGGCAGTGACGGACATGTTCATTTTCTTGATTACGGTGATGGTTTCATGAGTGTAAACATATGTCAAAACTTATCACGTTGTACACTGTTAAGTACGTGCAATTTATTGTATGTCAACCACATCTCAACAGAGCTGTTTTTAAACACGAGAGAAAGAAACACAGAGATCAGTCTGACCTGGACTCGGCTTCTAGAACCCTCGTGAGGGGGGTGTAACCTAATCAAAGCCTGAGGCTGGATAGGAGAAGCTGGAAGGGCAGTTTAGGTCCGGAGCGAGGGTGGGAACAGGGCTGAAGACTCCAGCCTTCTGAGTTCCTGAAGTCACCCTCCCACGTGAGAGGCTGGCTCTGCCTTATCTCTAATGGCCTTCTCTCTCCAACATTCTTTCATCCTAAGAAGTTTCCAGCCAAAAAAGACTTCCTGAAATTGGGCAGGGCCTGAGGAGGCAAGAACAATAGCAGAGCCCCAACTACGGGCCAGGCCAGGCGCTCTGCACACAGGATTGGATTTAACCCTCCCATCACCCTGGAGTGAGCTAGCAACTATCATGGTCCCATTTTGCTAGGAATGAAACAGAGTCTGAGCAAGGTGACGGGGCTGCCCCGAGGGTCGGAGCTGCCAGCACCCCCAGCCACCCCCCACCACCACTCTGGGGGTGTTCACACGCAGGCAGGAGGACCCCTGCTTGGCAGCGCCTTTGTCAGCCTTTTCTCAGCCCTGGGCACTCTTACTTTGGGGCTCCCGCCCCACTCAATATGTGGCACATTGAGCCCACAGATCCTAGAACAAATACGATTTTTTACTGTGTTTATTCATTTCATTTGCAGCGTTCTTACTGTACTGGGGGGCCAAGACGTATTCTTCTTCCCAGTTGCAAGCATTTTCTTAAGCTCTGTGTTCTCATGGCAAAGTGGCCCTACTGGCTGGGGATCTTTTCAGGGTGTGTTGGGGGTACTGGCTTTGTGGGCAAGGATGTGAAGACCCGGATCCATGCGTGCCTGGTTCCTGGGGGCAGTGCTGTCAGGAAGCCTGGTTTGCGCACAAGCGCTGGAGTCGAGCTGTCTGTGTGTCCTCTAGCTCCCCTGCCATTCCTGCGCCACCTGGGGGCACGTTAGCCCACCTCCCTGAACCTCGGTTTCTTCTTCTGTGAAGTTGGGGCCGTAGTACCTACGTGACACGGCCAATGACTAGAACTCGTTTGGCTGGTGGGGGTTTAAAGGTCCTCTGCTGTGTGGAGATATGCAAGGAGTCAAGAACTAATGTCTGAACAGGTGCCAGAAATCCCATCCGGTCAGCCATTCACCAGCCCCTGGACTCTGGCTGTGTGCCTTTGGAATCATCTTACCTTATCAAGTCACAAGTTCCTGAGTCACCCCCAGCCCCGCAGCCAGCTCCCCGGCTGTCCCTGCCGTGCTTCCTGTGGCCCTCCTCCACCCGCCCCGTAATGTTCCCTCCCTGCCCCACCACGTTCAGGGACATTTTGTCTCCCTGGGCCTGGCGACTGAGAGCCGCTGGGAACAGGAACTGCACAGAGGCCCCCAGTCATTCCTAGGAAGTCCACGTGGAATGGAAGGGGCCATGTCAAGCGGCGAGCCTGTCTGCCTAGCCTAGACAACAGCTTCCAGCCACCGCCCCTGGCCCCCCCCATGCCAGGGGGAGAGAACAAGATTGGAACAAGAGACACCAGCCTGGCCTTGGGGCCCCCCTCTGTGCCTTTATAGTCAGAATGTTCACTCATTATTCTAGCAGGGTCCTGAATGTGTCATTAAGGGGGTCTGGATATGGAGAAGTCCAGGGGCCTAGGGGAGGGGCCAGGCAGCCTGAGCATTAGAGCTGGGAGGGGACGTTGGCATCGGTAATTTAGAGCACATATGTAAGTGCGTCAATATTTTAACCACAGGTACGGACATGCCCATGCATGCCAGCTGAAGTTCAGTTCTGCAGGATCAGGCCCCTCTGCCTTCTCAGATGCCACCCCTTCCAGGAAGCCCTCCCTGATCCTACTACTCAGTGTTGGTACCCTTTCCAGTGGCCAGGCGTATTCCCGCCGTCACAGCACTTGTCACAACACAATCCCCAATACCCATTCCCTTATCTGTCTGTCTCTTGAGATGTTCTGCAGAGAAGAGCTCAGGCTGTCTTTTCCATCTCTACCTCCACGTAAGGAGCCGTATTTTTTTTTAATGAATTAAAAGCATCATATAGGTTCAGAACCGCTCAGGCCTGGGTTCAAATGCTTCTCCTTTCATAGTTACGTGCTCTTTGGGATGTTTATCAACTGCCTTGTGCCTCAGTTTCCTCCTCCTACAAATGGGGTTAACAATGGCTGCCTGAAGCGTCCGTTGGAACCATCTGAGTGAACTGTCTTCCCTCTCTTTTCACCAGCCCTTGGATAAAACTTGCACCACCCCTGTCATAGGCCCAGACAGAGGGGTAGCCTTGGCTTTCTGGCTGGAGGGTGAAGGATCTCCTGAGAGACCCTACCCGAACTTGGCTGCCACACAAGGAGGTGTCCTTACTCTGTTAAATGGAAGGCTCGCCCCACCTTGTGAATGCCCAGGCCTCGAATTGTGCCGTTCACTGTCATCTTAAGGGGAACAACTGACATTTACAAAGGGCTCTGGGAGTCACGAGCCTGATCTAATTTTCACAAGCACCCTGGAACATCAGTAACAGGAGCCTTCCATTGTACAGATGAGAAAATGGAGGCTCCAAGAGTCCTGCGGCATGAACTACACAGAAATGACTAGGTCTAAGGCCTAGAGCTCCTGCTGGAGCACATTTGCATTTTGGCCCAAAGGAAGCCCAGTAAATGGACCTGTAGGATTTCAGGCCAAAGGGGTGCCAGAAGAAACTGAGGGATGGCAAGGGGGCTTCCCCAGGCTTTTGAAACCTGATCCCACAGGTGCTCAGGCCCTCTCTACCTACAGTCAGACCTGGAAAAGCAAACACCCATCATGCCTTTGCTGACTCCCTGGCCCTGGGAGGATCCCGGAGAAACTTGGCCCGGGGTCTGTACTGAGCTGGCTCTCCACCCTTCATTTTTATAAGTTCAGGCAGGAGAAAAGGCCGGGAGAAAAATCTGCTACTAATAAGGAAATCAATTAGTTGGTGTGCGTGTCACGAAATGCTTCAATAAAGATCTGCCTTTTGGGAATTTTTCCTCCCCCTTTAATTTTTTCCCCCAAAGAGACCTGGCTGGGGCCAGAACGTCTTTCCAGCGTCCTCCTGTCAGAGGGAGTCCACACAGCTGCGTCTGGAGCTGATTACCAAAGGGATATGCTCCGCCGCCCTGCTGGCATCATGGGCAGCCGGGGTCCCCTCCTCTGCCCAGCCTGCCCACGCCAGGTCCTGATCAACCAGGCTCAGAAGGGGCTTCACAGCCCCCTGACACACAATGACACACATACACACAGTCACTCCAAATTGCCCACACATAATCATGCACACACACGTCCACATACACACATAATCCCTCACAATAACATACTCACAGACAGCCCAAACTGCTCACAGACCCCCATAACACAACCCACATACATGCACACACACACACAAATTGCACACATACTCACACCCCAAACACGCATTCACAGCCCCTGTTCTCCATACACATATACAGTCACACACACAGCCCACATGCATGTACTCTCACACACACAATTACACCCATATACTCCCTAGCCCCCACATCCAAACACACGTCTAGTCACACACACACACACACACCCCTAATTGCCTTCCATTGCGAGCACAGTCACACACACGGATACTTGATGTGAGAAGCCAAGAATATCTGAGCTAGGACAGATCTTCAAACTCTTCAATTCCAACACCCTCACAATATCAGTGGGGAAACTGAGGCCCAGAGAGGAGGCGTGAATTGCACAGATGGCACCTCTCTATCCTTCCCCACCCAATTCAAGGCATCTTGGGATGAGAAACATTGTCCGGGGGTCAGGGCTGAGAGAAGGCGCGAGAGAGGAACTCATCTGGAGCCCAGCCCCCAAAGAACTTCAGCCAAATCTTCTAATGAGGAAATGTAAAAATAATAATCAGGAAGGAATTCACAGAGCCCCATAATTCCCCGGACCGCCGCCCAGCCTTGAGAACAGCAGAAACCAAGTGCAAAGACAGTGGCCTTATTGGGAAGACAGATCAGGCTTCCTGAAACGTGGCTCTGCCATCACTTTCTGGGTGACCAGGGCAAGGTACTTCATCTCTCTGAGCCTCAGTTTTCTCAACTATAAAATGGGAATGAAACTGACCTCACAGGGCTGTGGGGAGGGGTGACAGGGTAGCGTCTCTGGAGTGTCCAGCGCGGTGCCCGGCAGGTAGTGGCTACGCACCTAGTCCAACTTGCTTTTCCCTCCAGCCTCTTACTCGGGCCACAGTTTTGACGAGTGACCTGGATGAGTCCCTTCCCTCTCTAGGCTCCAACCTCCCCATTCAAGGGATCTCTGCTCTCCGTTGAGAGCTAGGGAACAGAGCGGGCCTAGGTGGTAACCAAGGTGATGGCCCAGAACTTGCCCTGAGACCCCAGGCCTCCAGGTTTGAGGGGAGCAGAGCTCTTGCCCCTCAGAGAGAAGGCCTTGAGGGGAACTCAGCCTTTGTCAGGCCCGCCTGGTGAGGCTGGTATTTGAAATATTCTTCTGAACAGTTGAGAGACGCTGGGAGGTCTCAGGGCAAGCTGGGAGGAGGGATGCGGTTGCCTAGGAAACCATGTGTTTTCACTTTTCTGAGAGAGGGGAGCCTGAAGAGGAAGGGCCTGGGGTGCACACAAGTAGAGGGGAATGGGGGGAATGTGTGCCCTTGGGGGGCAAGCTGAGGAGGAAGGAGGAAGCCCACGGAGAGGAGGCTCAGTAAGAGGCTTGAAGGAAAAGTTTATGGGTCCCAAATGCCTGAGGGCAAGCGGCAGACCCAGAACCACCAAAACGCTTGCCAAAAATACAGATTCCCAGGCCCGGCCCAGAACTCACTAAGTGGGAGGGCGGGAGGCTGGACAGGGGGATGAGAATCTATGTTGTTAACCAGCTCCTGGCCTGGGAACACAGGCAGGATACCGGGGGGTGGGGACATCCAATTGGGAAGAAGGAAAATGGGGCCAAGCCTGGCTCCTGTTGGGACCTGGGTGTCTTCCTCCAGAAAAATAGGGTGAGAGGAAAGTGGAGCAAATGGAACCACGGACCTCTCCACAATTTCATGCCCTGGAGGCTGTGACAGGGAGGCAGCAACCTGGGCTTTTGTACAACGTGATCTCGGTTCAAATGCTAGTCGTCTTGACCAAGTCCTTTGCCTGAGCCACAGTTTGCTTGTCTCTAAGATGGGCATAACAGCTATTATTATTATTTATCAATTTAATAATGTGGTCAAGTAACAGGTAATATGAAATCTGCTCTTCTGTCCTTGCCTTGGCGTCTACGAGCCTTCTCAATCTGGCCCTCACTTCCCTTGTCATCTCCAGCTCCCCAGTCACCCCTCCACCCCCCTGTGCTCTCTCCAGATTCCTCGTATGGACCTCCAGGCCTCTGCCTGTGCTGGGCTCTCTGCCTTCCTCCCCTCTACCTTCTTGCCTTTAACCACCCCAGGCCAGCTCAAACACCCCTGCCTGGGTGTTCCCTGGCTTCTCTCCTCCGCCAGGACTCCACAGGGCCTGCGCCTTCCCCAGCCAAGCTCTTTGCTGCCCCTCAGCTCAGCACCACCTCTAGCTGACAAGGGGCACTGCCAGTGGGCAAGGGGCTTGTTGAGTGGCTGCATGAAATCTGGGCTCAGACTCACCTTCAGCTATCTCCTGCAGGGCCGACCTCCCTTAGAGTCTCAGGGGGCAAGTTATACCACCTCCCCCTCCCCATCTCCACCTCCCCCCCCCCCACTC
>NW_024425230.1:36477673-36537334 GCF_017311325.1 Ursus maritimus
CCCCCCCCCCCCCCCCCCCACTCCCCACCAAGAGTCTTCACCTGCAAAGCCCTGGGTTACTTCAGACTGCCTGCATCAGGGAGAGGGCAGAGAGCTGCCTTCCTGTCTTTTTTTCACACGTGAGGTTCTAGTCCCCCATCGCTCAGGGGCTGAAGGTGGTATCTGGGTGGCACCTTAGAGGGAAAGATCCCTATAAGCTGAGAAGAACAGGGCCTTCAAAACAGGGGGAGCAACCAGAGCCCAGGTGGCCCGCGTGACAGAGAACTGAGAGACCCTGCTAGAAAGGGGACTCAGCCAACCATCTCCACAGCCATTTTGCTGTGTCAGGGCCTGGGCCACCACAGGCCTCCCTGGAAGTGGGCCCATTCTGGGGCTCAGCTGGCCCTCCCCTTTGCGCCTGGCACCCAGACACTAGGAAGGGAAAGCCTTTCTAGACCCAGGATGAGGAAGATCTTGAACCGGGACAAGGGGTGGCTTTGGCCAGTCATGCCCTTCCCTGGGCCCCAGGGTCTCTTCTATAAAATGGGGATGGGGCCATCTCCCAAAAAGGCCCTCCGGGCTCCAAGTTGGCAGTTCCTCCCACGGCCTTTTGGGGCGCCACGCCGGCGGCCCGCCTCTCTCGCACACTCTCCCAGGCCCCGGGGCTCGCTCGGCGGCCGCCCCCACCCCAGCGTCGCCCCCGGGGAGCCCGCAGGGAGCAGCCCGCCAGCGTGGAGCCGGGCGGGGGCGGGGAGAGGCCGGCCAGCCGGGAGGCCGGGCGGCGGGAGACAGCGCGGAGACAGGGCGCGATAAGGCGGCGGCCCGCGGGCGGCCCCTCCCCGGCCGCCGGGATGACAGAAGCCGCCCTCAAACATCCGGCGGCGGGAGGGCGGCTGGGGAGGGGGCTTCCCCCTCCCGGGTCTCACCCCTGGAGCTCGAGATGGAGCAGCCCTGCCGTCCCACTGCCAACAGGCTTTCCTGGGGGGGGCGGGGAGAGGGGTGTGCTGGGTTCCAGGGAGCGGTGCCAGTGGGGTGCGGGGCAGGGGTGGAGGGGGTGGGCGCCCACTGTCCTGGGGGCTTCCCCGTCCCGAGGGGGCGGTGCCAGTCTGGTTACCGGCACTTACTGACCACATACTGTGTGCCCAACAATTATGATCATTTTTACCCTTTAAAATGGGAAGACAGAGAGACCGGTGTGGCTGGGCCAAGCCACCCTCCCCCCCCCCACTCCCCTGCCCCTGCAAGGGTCTCACTCCCTCCTACAACTTCTCACTCAAATATACTTCCTTTAATCCTTTTGTATTTGCGTTTTTCTTTCATCCTTTTGTCTCCGTGTTTTCATTCATTAATACTGATTCATTCAACTCTACCAGGCACTTACTCCAAGCCAGGCACTGAGCCTGCTGTTGCAACGTGCACAGGGGACCTGGCCCCTGCTCCACACAGTAGCTCGCATTCTAAAGAGAAAGACACAGAAGGAACACGGTTAAGAACTTAATTACAGTAAGGGGCACGGTGTGTAGAAAACAGAACTGCCATACTTTGGAGAGTGTGATGGGGGGGGGGGATGGTCAGAGATGCTTCCTTTAGAAGGAAGGCAGTTTGCCCAGAGATCTGCCTGCTGGGTAGACCCTGGGGAAGGGGGGCCAGAGTGTAGGCCGTGGGGGTCTCCTGTTTGCTGAAGCCGAAGGGGAGCCCTGCCCAGTGGAGAAGTTGAAGCAAGCCTCTGTTCAGAGTGGATCCCAAAACACAAATGGGGGAGGCAGAAGGCTTCAGGACAGTCAAGGTGGTCCATGGTAAGGGTGGCAGTGGGAAGGCAGAGAGCATCAGGAACCTGGGAGCACCTTGACCTGGGGATATCTTCAAGAGTCCTCTGGCCACTGTGTGGTGAAAGGACTCGAGGGTAAGGTCAGGAGACCAGACAGGAGGCTTGGGCAGGTGCCCACATAAGAGATGCCAGGGGCTTGGCCTCAGCTGGTCCATCTGGCTTCTGCTTCAATCCACTGAACAGCTTGACAGGTTCAACTGGTGACTTCCGAGGTGGGCCAAATCCACGTGACCCTCTGTGCTTTGGGTCCGGCTGGCTGCTCCTCCCTGAATGGTCCTTGTCCATGGCATTCTAAAGACCATGCCGTCTACCCTACCCCTCTCCCCTTCTAACTGCTTCCGCCAGGCTCCGAAGAGGCTCCTGTCCTCCCACCCCACACTGGCTTCAGGCTCCTCTCCCCACTCTCTCAAGACAGCCTCACCCATGCTTCTAGATTCAACTACTGCCTGACGCAGATGACTCTCAAACACATCTTGCTCTCTGCTCCAGATGTCTTTGTCAAAGCATCCTGCTCCAAAGGACACTTCGGTTGTTCTGCATTTCCAGCCAGAAACTCTGAGTCCTCCTTGGCCCTTCCCACCCTCTCTCTCTCTCACTCACACCTGATCCCCCTACCTCCCACCCCCACCCCCACTAGCCCTCATACCTCAAATTCATCTGCTCCTCTCCCTCCCATAGACTCTTCTAAAACACTGATCTGTCCCTCAGCTCCCTCTCCATTATGGCTTTCTGCTTCTCCATCAGCCTCATAACAAGCCCAGGTTCCTTAGCACAGCATCCATGGCCTCCCGGGTCCAAGATTTATGCTCTCATCTCCTGCCAGCCCTTCCCATCTCACACTGCCATTCCTAGACACAATTTTACACCAGCTATTTTCCTGCCTGGTCATCCACAGACTGTGTTCAGATACACCTGCTCCAGGAAGCCTCCCTTGACCACTGCTCCGCTTGCTCCCTGTATTTCTCTGTTGGTGTTGGGGTGGATGGGGAAGTCAGGACCACCACGGAAAGAGGTCTGGCCAAAGGGACCTGCCGTCTAGGGAGTCAGGGCCACAGAAAGGCGGGACGTCAGGGACAGACGGAGAAGTAGCATGGCCCCAGGCTGGACCGGCAGGATGATTGCAGGGGGAGCCTCTTTAAAAATGGGGACATCCCCATCAGCCCAGAACCCTCCATGTCAGCTGGACTGGCTTACATGGAAGTGCCAGGGTGGGGTGCTCAGGAAGACACTGCCCATCTCCCATCCTGAAAATCTCTTTAGATCCCTCCTCCTTTTGATAGGCACTATCTTCCTGGTCAATTGCCAACTCTCCAAGAAAGGATATAGATGTGGAACAGCCACTTTTGCCAGATTCCCTCTTAGACATCAACCCCCAAGATGTAGCACCCAAACCTGATAAGCTGGCCGACAGCCTAGGTTGTATTGGTGAAGAGCACTTATTTACATTTCAATGCTCCGCACACACAAAGCAGGACCCCAGCGAACTCTGTGTTCACAAACACACGTTGGAGGATTACCTAGAAGGCTCTTACCCAGAGGGGGTGGCCTGCTTTGCTCTGCTGATAGCTTGGTGGGTAAAGTATTTGAAGTTCTGCCTGTCACAGAGACCTGGGATAATCCGAGGCACTTTCATTCCTACCTTGGTTCTGCAGTTGACAGAACATTCCACAAAGAGGACCGTGAGGGCAGGAAGGCTCCTCAGAGCTCAGCTGGTACAATCCTTCCTTGACTGATTGAGAAACTGAGGCTCAGAGTGGGCAGGGGCTTGCTCGGGGCTATAGAGCAGGACCTGAGGCCAGACTTCGGCTCCCAGATTCCCAGGCCAGTGGTCTCCCAGTGGTCTTGGCATCTGGGCATGGGGACATTCTGAATTAAGTAGGGGCTGTGTTTTCAAAAGGCACCAGTGACTTTGCAGTTGGCCAAATTGTGGGGAGGGCAGGGGCGCCTGGGTGGCACAGAGGTTAGCGCCTGCTTTCGGCTCAAGGCGTGATCCTGGCGTCATGGGATCGAGCCCCACATCAGGCTCCTCCGCTATGAGCCTGCTTCTTCCTCTCCCACTCCCCTGCTTGTGTTCCTCTCTCGCTGGCTGCTCTATCTCTGTCAAATAAATAAATAAAATCTTTAAAAAAAAATTGTGGGAGGGCAGATTGTGGGGCCTCTCTTTAATAATTTAGGGGGTGCTGTTGTTTAAAGAAATACCACCGGCTCAGAGGAGGGAATACAATGATGCCTAGAGACACTTGGAACTGCACAGATCCCTTTCCTAGTCAAAACATAAAACACACAATTACACATACAACCTCACATACAACTGCTGTTTTCATTTAGCTGATTTTATTCTACAAGTATTCCATGGTCATTGAAGAAAAATGAGAGAATGCGGGATAAACAAACCAAGCAAGAGAATTCGGCTCCACAGTCCACCGCAGAACTGACGAAGAGGCATTATTGCCAACTGGGCGGGAGTGCAAGCCCAAGTGTCTGCTTAGACCTGACTTCAGTCCTGCCTGTGTCCTTAACAGCTGTGCGAGCCTTCAGCAGGTTGTTTAATCTCTCTGAGCCACATTCCTCATTTATAAATGGACGCTGTTCTAGAAGAAGTCTCGACATGCAACAACCACAAGACCAAAGGCAGTTATGCTGATACTCACTTGGTGAGGCCTTCCAGACACCACCCCATTTTTCAAGACAAATGTAGAGAAAAATAATTCATAGAATTGGGACTGGAAGCAACCTTTGAGTCCACCCCACTCAGTTTCTACGACTTTAGCACATTCGATGGTGGGTTCTGGGGCAGCAATCTTCTTGCCTTCAGGCCTCAGTTTCCCTGACTGTATTCTTGCCCCAGGTGGGGCAACTTCTCCCATGAGAAGTTGCCTCAGGAGTCATTTCTGTCTGCTGACCAGGACTGGTGGCCTTCAGCACCAGCCAAACCATCTCTGTGCCCTGGCTCCTGGAGACAGGCCAGATGGCCGGGAGGCTGGCCCAGGGCTGGTGACCTGAGCAGCTGGGTGCAGTCAAACTCTAGACCATTATGAGCCTTCTCCCATCCCACTCCCCCGGGCCCTGTGAGCCTCCCAGATCAAGGCAGCATTGGGCATCATGGCAGGCCAGCCAAGGCAAAGAAACGGGTGCATGCACTTCACCAGCTTTCCCAGCTGAGCCACATGAAATACCAACCATAGGCCAATTACACCAAACGCAAGAACACAGGCAGCGGGGGAGGGGTTTTCAAGCCACTGATAGGGGCTGGGGAAGGAGGTGCCTCAAGACTCATCCACTCATTGACTCACTCACTCACTCACTCACTCACTCATTCACTGGTTCACTCATTCAATAAACTCACAGTATTGTCTTCACGTCAGGCATCATGCTAGTGCTGGGGAATCAGATGGAGCAAAACAGCCCCAGCTTTCAGATTGTTCCTGGGCCGGCAATGACGTAATTCCCAAAGGTGCCATCAAGGTAAAGCCCTGCAACGGGAGATCCAGCAGCAACCACAAGCTGCTTCTGGTTTGCAAAAGCAGGGAAGACTGCCCAGAAGCAGTGGCTTTTGCTACGGCCTCGAAGGGTGGGTAGGCAGGTCCGACGAGAAGAGAGGTAGGACATCCGTGGTGGTGGGTACTTGAATGTGAACAAAATCTGTGATGGGTGACTGATCACTGAAATCACAGAGTGAGTGCTGGACAAGCCAAACAGATCAACTTGTCCCACCCTTCATGTGACAGATGGGGAGACGGGAGTCCCGGGCAGAATACCCAAGTGCAGCTGGCATGGCCTTGTAGCACGTAGGGACCTGGAAACTTTGCTACAGGTGGTGTGAGTCAGCAGGCTTAGCTGGCTACAGGCTTGAGGGTCAGGGGCAATGGAAGACAGGTGTTCAGGGAAAACAAAAAAAACCAAACCAAACCAAACAAACAAACAAACAAAAAAACCTCTCTCTCTTCCCAAGGGACTCACAAGGAGTGTGTGTGTGTGTGTGTGTGTGTGTGTGTGTGTGTGTGTGTTGGGGGCTGCAGGGTGTAGGTGGGTAGTGTTTACGGCCCACCTTTATTTGGTTAGTTATCTTTCCTAGTACAGGCACCCCAGAACTTGGAGATTTTGCTACTCCCCAGGCCAGTCTGTCCTTCAGGAAGCACAGAGAACAGGAAGAAAGATGCTGGAGCCTCAGCAGGAGGGCATGAGGGTAGATGTGAGGAAGAACTTTCTGAGGGTGGACCCAGTCAGGCACAGGAACTAAAGCCAAAGAAGAGACCCCACGGGACCTAGTTCTCTTTTCACTCTGAACCCTCTCTCCTGTGCCACAGTGGTGCCAGCAGGTCCCCCAAGGAGCTGTGTGTCCTTGACTCCCAGAAGGGCCGTGAGCTCTGGGGACTGTTCGAGCCCAAGTGGGTCTGGTCTGGGACCTGGAGCCATCAGGAAGTCTCATGAAGGCTTGAACCTGCCCCACAGAACTCTCCAGCTGTCTAACTTTTCACATAGAGTTCGGTAGTTCCCGGAGGCCCCGAAGCCCGTCCGCGGACCCCAGCGCGGTGACAGGAGGCTCGGAAGACTGACAGGCCCACCTTGTGATGCAGGGCCCACTATTCACCAGTTGCGTGACCTTGAGTTGCTCTGGGCTGCGGTTTCCCCACCGTGAAGAGGGAAAGGCCACTCTTCCCACGGCAGGAGATGGATTAATGCTCTTAAAACACCAGGGCCGGGCAGGGAGAGCGAGAGTCTGCGTGCGTCTTCCTCCGCGACAGGGCAAGTTCATCAGATGCAGTGGGAGATACATGGGAAAAGTCAGAGACCCTCTCAAAACTCCCTCCCAAGTGGGAGACCGGAGCTCTCGCCTCACTCCTCCAGGCTTTCCAACCTTCCTACAAAGAACACACATTAGCTGTATGTAAAGGTTATTGTGACAGGAAAAAATAGGACCAAAGAGGATTTAGGAACAAGGCTGCCCCCTGAAGCCAAACTAGATGTAGTGCTCCCCCACACACACAACTCCTGTCCCACTCATGACCCCCTGCATGTCTTTGTATCTTTGCTCCTCCCGTTTGTTTCCTCTACCTGGCACTTCCTTCTGCTCTTTTCCACCTGAAAAACTCCTACCCATCCATCAAAGCCCATCCTAAGTGTCCCTCTTCTGAGCTGGACAAGCTCGCCAGCATACCAAGCCTGCCCATAGGGCTTCGGTCTCATCTCCAGGACGGACTTGTCACCTTTTCCCCACCAACTGTCCGCTATTTACTCCAGAGCTGGGCCCAGGGCTGTCATTGTCCACCTCATACCCTACCCTTCGGGTCACTTTGGGACCGTGGGCAAATGTCTAATCATGCACGAACAAATGAGTGAGGTTTCCAGTGTCCAAACTTGGATGATCACACTGCCCGTTCTCACGACTTTTGAAAAGGTAAGCGTAATCTAGCTCCCGATCTTACTGTAAAGCCTGTGCTGGACGGGGCCCAGCCAGGGACGAGAGGAGAAGTCCGGGGCGGGGGAATCGAGCTCCAGCTCAAGGGCAGTGATTTTGAACCTTCGTTTCATAACCCCCACCCCCACCCAGCAAAGAGCCTTGAGAGACAGTCTTTTCTCATCACTCCCACTCCAGCTATACCATCTACCTGCTTAAGCACCATATGTATATTGGTGACTGAAGATCTTCTAGATTTTCTCATACCACCTCTCAGAACCAGTTTCCGCCTCCTGTGGTGGAGGGTGGGCAATATCGCCTCCGATGGGAATGCCTTTTCAGGGTGGGCAATCATGCACATTATTCCTCTAGCCTTCCACCCAGCCTGTGAGGCAGGCACCAATGTCCCCATTGTACAAACTTGGAAACTGAGACGCAGGCGTTAACTTGTCCAGCTAGTGAGTGACGAAGCAGGGTGCATGGCTGCGGCGACTTTCAGAACACAGATCCCTTGCCTTGCCAGTTGCCTTAAGGAGACAAAAGGCGGCTCAGGCTGATAGGGCAGGAGCCCGGCTGGGAGTCAGACCCTTCCAGCCACATCCTGCTTCCCGGCCGGAGTGCGTGCCCCCGGTCACAAAGCTCCCCTTCACAGTAGGGTACAAGGTGGGCAGTTTCTTTTCTCCTAAAGTGAGAGAGAGCTTCCGTGTATCCTAGCCTCCCCCAAGCTTCAAGCTCCTGAAAGGAAGCTTTGGGGCCCAGGGACCTGGGCGGCCTCCCCCTGCTGGGAGAGGGCCCCGCCGCCAGACTGGAGCTGCTGGGGTCAGGTGGAGGAGGGGATTACTGAGCCTCTGGCCCCCAGGGGATGCAGACGCGTCTGCCTCGCTGGTGGCCTCCCAGGGGTGCTCGGCTGGTGAAGTCTGGCTGGCCCCGCACTCCCAGAGGGCCTGATAAACCAGAAAAAGAAAGCACGCTGCAAAGGGAAGGAAGCACCAGCAGACAAAAGGGGAAGGGCAGCGATTCCATCGGCAACCAAGTCCCCAGCCACCCTGGCGGGCTGGGCAGGGCAGGACGTGGCCGACGGCAGCCTAGGGAGTACTGGCGGCAGGAGGCTGGGAGCCGGCTGCCTGTGAGCACCGTGCCTGCCCGGCTCCTAATGCCCAAGCTGGCTGGGGTGGGGACGGAGGAACAGGCCAGCAGGGAGCAGGCCCCAGCACCACACCCCACCCCATGTCTCACTGGAGCCTCCTGCGATTATCCCTCTCTACAAGGCGGTATCTTGGAGCTCTCTGACTGGGCCAAAGTCTTCTGGCTACAGTCAGTGGCAGAAGCAGGCGAGGATCTGGTTCTCCGGCCCCAAATTCAGGCTCCCATCCACCCCATACCACCAAGTCTGCCAAAGCCTGGTTCTGCTGTCTGAGAGTCAGGAGAACGCACTCAGAACACAGCTCCTGACAGCTGGGCCTCTGCAAGGCTCTCGAGGGCACGTGAGCTTCTCCCTTGAGCCGGGGGCCTCCAGGGCCCTGTCCCTCAACATGGGTCCTTCTCTGAGGGGCTCAAAGGGGAAGGAGCCAAGGGATAGGAAGAGTGGCTAGACTTTTTTCTAATATCAGTAACCAGGAAAGTATTCTAAAAACCGACGGACAGAGAGGGAGAAAAGAAGTAAAGCCTCGGTTGGGCTTTGGGCCCCTTCCTTGGGGACCCAGTGAAATAAACGAACCCTGTGTGGACTGGGAGGCCACAGGTGGGGGTTCGGAGCCTGGTCTGCCATCATAAGTCCAGGAGCTCCAACCACGAGACAGGTCAAGGGACCCCTGGCTCACCCAGACCGTGAGAGGCAGGGAAGAACCTGGGCAGAGAAAGAGCTCTCCACAGGGCTGGCCCATCTTGAGGTTCCAGACTCTCCACGGCTCAAGCGTGAGTTGTGTGTGTGGGCACGAGGCTGCAGCTCACACACTGACCTGAGGACCTTCCACTTCAGATGCCCCCAAAGTCAGAAGCGAGAACTGGATGGGTGAAATAGGGGGAGGGACGGAGAGCCAATCTAAGGGTGTGGTGACTGGAGTCTGCCACTGCAGGCGACTGGGACCCCATCCTGTTGGGCCCTCGGAGGAACTGGGGGAATGCTCAGAATCAGTCCTCCGCAGTTGGAAGGGAGACATAACCGCTGGCCTGACCATCCCGGGGCAGAAGGGGAAGCAGCAGCCGGCGCAGCGAGGCCAGGGCCATGCGCTCATACCCTCGTGCAGGGCGAGCTGTCCCGGCAAGAGCCGGGGGCTCGGAGCGAGCCGAGAGGACATGAGGTGGGGTTCGAGAGGTACCTGCACTACGTCCCACTGAGGCGCCCCCCTTCTCTGTCCACTTGGGTCCCTGGGCCGGGGGTGCCCGAAGATGGGTCAGGTGAGGAGCCCTCACATACCTTCCGCCAGGAGCCACAGAACCACCGCCTGCGGGCAAGGCGCCATCAGCAACCTATGATGATATCATCTCCATTTGATGAAGAGAGCGCCCTGAGGCCCAGAGAGGTTAACAATCTTCTCAAAGTCTCCCTTCCAGTCTGAGGCCTCCGGTGCTTTGTTGTGGGGCTACAGGGAAGTCCGGAGGGCCAGGAAGAAGGGAGGACGAGAGAGGCAGTGCTGAGTCTGCCCCTCGGAGGCCATACGACGCGTTCCCCTGCCTGCTCTGTCCCCTGTGTCCTCCACAGTCACTACCTGGAGTCCCCAAGAGCAACTCATGAAAGGCCTTAGGTCATTCTAAGTGACAGCTCATTAGCTCATAGGCTAGAAGGCAGCAGAGCCAGCCGGCTGGATCCTCGACACCCTCCTGGGACAGAGCCGGAGGCCCAGAGAGGGCTGTAAGATCTAAGCTCACCCAGCATGGGCTGGAAAGTCAAGATGGGGAGTCCAGGTCTCCTGGCTCCGGGTTTAGGCGTGCTCTCCCATGCAGGCAGGCCCATGCTGAATACTAGCTTCCCTCGACTAGAAGCTCCCTGAAGGGACTCATGTCCAAACCATTTTCTTGCTCTATGGCTGAATCCCCTTCGTGGTGCTCGGGCTCAAAGCGGAGTGCTCCCCGGGGCCTGGCGACCCTCAGCGGCTGGGGTAGAGCAGGGGTTGGGGGGTGACAAGGAGGCAGCAGGAAAGGGCTAATGGAGCCTGGATGTCGCGAGGAAGGCGACAGATGCCCCCTGCTCCCCTACCACCGAGGGCCCTCAGAGCAGGGCCCCTGGGCGGAGGACCCCTCACTCACTGGGGCACTGAGGTACTGAAACAGGGCTGGTGCTAAGCCTGGGGACCTAGGGCCTACGAGACAGGGGCTGTCGAAGGATGATGGGGGCTCCAAAAACACAAAACAAACACATAACCGCCCCCAAAGGAAAGGTCAGAGTCTGAATTTTAAACAGGAAGAACTAGGCGTCAGACTCAGCGGAAGATAACAGGGCC
Source organism: Ursus maritimus (assembly GCF_017311325.1). Classification (NCBI taxonomy): domain Eukaryota; kingdom Metazoa; phylum Chordata; class Mammalia; order Carnivora; family Ursidae; genus Ursus; species Ursus maritimus. The sequence goes on from NW_024425230.1 coordinate 36,488,319, forward strand.
CGGCTGAGCAAAGAAACAACAGAAAAAAGAGCTGAAGGAAGTGGGGGAGGCGTCCCTGCCTGGAACTCAGGCTGCTCCAGTTCTCCCTTGTCCCCAGGATGCTGGGGTGCCGGAGCTCTGGCCGACACAGGCACAGGGCACTATGGGAGGCCTTCTTGAGGAGGGCACCAGAGTGCGCGGGCAAAGAGCACGGTGAGGGCGAAGACAGACCAAGGCTGGCTGGAATTCCTTGGCCAGGTGACTTCTGACTCTGTTCCCCTTGAAACAACAGGACCAAGAATCCTACCTCAAAGTAGCCAATGACTAAGGGAGACAGGAATGAGCCAGGGCGCAGGCACACGGTATGAAGGCAATATTTATCATCCCAGGGTCCATCGTGCCCATGATGAAGACTCTGTCCTCTCCTGGAAGCATCGGGCCACACGAGCTCTTGTGTCGCCAAGAGGTTCTGACAGCCTGGTAACTCAAAGACAGTCCTACGGGACCAGACAACCTCCAACCTACTTGTTTACTAGGCTGCCGAGACAGAGAACCACAGACCCGTGCTTAAGAACAGGACTTTCTCCGTCTCTCCCAACTCTGAGGCTAGAAGTCCAGACCATGGGGGTAAAGCAGGGCGGGTTCCTTCTGCGGGCCTCTGTCCCTGGCCTTTAGCAGATGGCCATCCTCTCACTTCAGACTGCCTTCACCCAGCCTTCCCTCCACGTGGTCCCGATCTCCTCTCCTCACAAAGGACACCAGTCTCATTGGATTGGGCCCCTCCTCAACGACCTCATTTTTGCCTAATTCCCTCTTTAAAGACCCTATCTCCAAATACAGTCACATTCTGTATGGCACACATGGCTTAAGGACCTCAACGCAGTAAAATTCTGAGGGACACAAGTCAGCCCATAACACCCAACGTCCCCCTCTGCCAAGCTGCCCTTGTTCAGGCTCCAACCCAGAATCCTCTGCTTTGGCACTGGAAGTTGTTTCAGAACCATCCTGAAGTCAATTCCTGTTTTAAGAGGGGGTAACTGATTATCCCCCGATGATACAATAAAGAAAACTATCCATAAAATCCAGGCTCCTGGAACCCAAATGAAGACAGTATAAAGAAGATAATCTTGACGTCCTTAATCAGCTCCAGGGCCCCCAAAGGTGCCATCCTCATGCCTGTGTTCTGCCAGCTCAGAAAACCTGGGACTGAAGACATTGGTGAGCGGAGAGAGAGGCACAAGCAGGCTTACGCTTTTCTGGGTGCCAGATAGAAACTCTAGCACTTAGAGATCGAGCCGTGGGGGGCCCTGCTCCAAAACACTTTGCGTGTAGCTACCTACTTCAGCCTACACGGCAATCCTGTGATAATTGCTGACAATCCTTACCACCACTTCAGCAAAGGGGAAACAGGCCCAGAGAAGTCGAAGGTGACGGGGCCCATTGTCCCACGAGGCAGTGCCAGGAGAAGACGGGCGCCAAGGACTGTGATCTCACTAAATGCTCCACGGCACGATGAGGTCCAGCTGGACCGAGCCTCGGCTGGGCCATCTGGCCTGGCATTGCCATCCATCATTGCTGTGAGACCTCAGACCTCAGTGTTTCCCCGCAAGGACAAGCAAGATCAGTGACCTTGGGGTCCAAGGCAGCTACCCCCTCTTCCTTACTCTTCTGGCCTTCCGCGAGTCAGAAGAACAGTCTTGGTCTCTCCCTACCCTCTCAGGGATCCAGGCTCTGGAGGGCGGGAATGAGCACCCTGGGGCCACAATGGCTCGATGCACGCTCCGCTGCTGGTCTGCCCTCCCTCGCGGGGAGGTGCTGGCTGGAGGGGCAGCACTTTTCAGCTCAGCAAAGTCATAAAGTCTATTTTCGGAAACCATCCCAGCTCAGCAAGAGGCCCCAAGAGCAGGCAAAGAAGGGCTTGGGTGCAGGCAGATCTGTGCCTGGGTCCTGGGATCGTGGCCCTTCTCTCTCCCCAGCCACACCGCCCCCCAGTCCCCAGCCAGAGTTGTCCAGGGACAGACCTCAGCTCTCGGCCTCCTGCTCCACACCCAGCCCTCACCACTATGGGGCAAAGGCCTTGAAGGTAGGAACCTCGATGTTACATGTCTGTCCCTGAAACCACAGGACCTGTTGTTTCAGGAGTTGGCTGCTCCCCAAAACCAGCTACCCAGCCCGAATGCTCCACAGCCCGCGGGCGAGGGTGCTATGGATAAATAAAGCGCGTGTTGCAAGAGCCGAAATGTTACTGGAAATATTGGTAAGATGGCATAGCCGAGGGCTGCTCCGCGGGACCTCATCTGCCGTGGCGTTCTAGTGAGATCACAGTCTTGGCGCCCGCTCATTTCTCCTGGCACTGCCACGTGGGACAATGGGCCCGTCACTTGACTTCTCTGGGCCTGTTTCCTTTGCTGAAGTGGTGGTAAGAATTGTCACATGTATCACAGGGATTGCCGTGAGGCTGAAGTAGAGTTAGTAACGCAAAGTGTTTTTGAGCAGGGTCCCCACGGTCAGTGCTTATTAATGCTATATTTATGTAACAATATATAGAATATTATTCTATAGTCTTCAATGTATGTATACATAAAGATATTTTAATGTACAGGCATAAAGAAAAGGAGAGCTCCACCAAAATATGAACAATGGTTTTCCTCTGGGAGTTGATACCATAGGGTCCTTCACTCCCTTCCTTCCTTCCTTCCTTCCTTCCTTCCTTCCTTCCTTCCTTCCTTCCTTCCTTTTTTCCTGCTTCTGTTTCTTTATACTTGTGGTAAAGTCTGTTTTGAGAGCAATAAAAAAAAAACACTAATTATAAGCAAATACGAAAAACAGAGTGATGTTTAAAACACATACACAGAGTTTGGAACCTTGCATAACAACCTCTCTCCTGGGGTGATCGTCAGCGGCCCCCAATCCTAGCTCCTCTAGCTTTTCAGAGTTCTCTTCATCGCAGACCCCATGTATGCCCTTCGCTCTATAACTCTCAAAGAAAAAATCACATCCATGATCCCAGTCCTCGGGGGACGAGTGAGGCCAGTGACTGCCCTTAGTGCCTCGGCAGAGGAGGAAAGCGGGGCCTAGAGAAGGACTATGACGGATGTTCCAATCATCCTGCAAGTGAGAGGCAGACTGGGGTTCTCCCATGCCTCCAGATCCTTCTGGTCTGGGGGTGCCCTCAAGGATGTGTGCCTGCCCCAGAGCTTTGGAAGTCAGGGGCTGAGAGCGAAGAGCTTTGGTATGGACTCTTCTGGACCCAAATGAATCACTATCTTGCTCTGGAAGCTCTCTGCCTCAGTTTTCCCAATCTGCACAAGAGCCAGCAGTTCCTCAACTGCAGGAAGAACAAGGCGGCCTTTACCTCCAGCACCCCTCCATCCCACAATGGATGGATCCGAGGGAGTAGGTCTGGGCCTGAGCCGCATTCCATTCTCTGTCCCTGTGCTTCAGACCCAGCCCACACCATCCTCCCTGGCCCTCTTCTTGGTCCCACACACTCCCCTCTGGCTCCTGGCTCCTCCGTGGACCTGCTCAGCAAGCGCCTCGACCAGAAGGAGAGAGGTGAGAGAAAGGGAGCACAGTGTCAGCCCGGGCACCATGTGGCTTTGGGCTCCGGCCTCCCAATCCTGGCTCACAGTGAGACCCGGGAGCCGCCAGCCAGTCCTCTGGGCCTCAGCTTCCTCCTCCAGTGTAACAAGAGGGTGGGATGCATTCTCAGGTCCTTGAACACAAGCACGAAGAGGAGCCCAGAGCCACGCTACCTCCTAGCTCGGGAGAGGCTGCCCTGTGGACACAGGCGGGTCTCAGGCAGATCTCTGCTCTGGGTCTGGAAGAGAGCTCGTGGTCTGCACTGGGAGGCAAGGCTTGCCACTTAACGTGGGTGACGACATTCACTTCTCTGGGCCTCTGGGCTTCCTCTATGTACAATGGCAGGGCGGTTGGAGAGGACTGCAAATGGCCTGTTTTATAAAACAACCAGCAGAAGAACAACAGTCTTCTGGCTCTGCTCCGGCCCGGGGATGGAAAGCCAGCAGGAGCCAAGGACAACAGTGGGCTTCCGTGGGCCCAGGACGACAGATGATACCAGTGTGATCACTGCTCCCCAAACCTTGCTAGACCTGCCAAGCGGTGGGTGCCTTTTTGCGAACAAGATCCAAAAGCAGGAAGTTTCAAGGAGGGAGGGAGCAGACCAGTTTGGCTTCTGTGGCGCTGACCCCGCCCTCCACGGACTGGAGAAATGTGGCCACTGAGTATACTAGTAGTGCATTAATAACAACCACCACTTCGAATGAACTCATTTAAACTACAGGCCAGCCCAGGAGCGAGGTTCTATTATTATCCCCTGGTTTGCAAACAAGGAAACTGGAGGCACAGGGAAATCAAGTAACCTGCCCTAGGCTGGTAGCCAGCAAAAGTGGCAGAGCCTGGGATTTTGAAACCCAGGTGCCCGGCAACGGCAGTGACCTCTTTAACCGCTGAGCTGCACTGCCTTCCCAGAAGCGGTCCGGGATACGTGAGCTCCTCAATCCCGGCTCTCAGCTGCCAAGCCTTTCTACTGTCTCCTTCTCTCCCTGCACCCATTGCCTGGGATACAACAGATGGGGCGGGCCTGGGGCGGGGGCACACACATAGAAATACAGAGCAGCATCCCTCTGTTGACCTTCCACAATGGCCCCCACGCTAAGAGCGATGCCATCTGTCTCCACTTGACACTTCTACAGGTGGCTCTGTGAGGCTGAATTAGGCAGGTGACACACTGCTCCTACAGCATCCAGTATTTGACCCTGTTTATGTAAAGCGAGTGAACGCACACATCTATTGGCACAGAGACACAACTGGAGTGAATGCTCCTGAGCACCACGGCGCCTCTACGGGGCTCAGGCTTGTAGTTTTGTCCTCACGCTTTCCCTATGTTAAAAAATGTTTTTTTACAATCATTTATCATCATTTCTATTAAAATAATAAAATACTTTTAATTTTATTTATTCATTTGATAGAGAGCACAAGCAAGGGGAGCTTCAGGCCGAGAGGGGAGCCCCACGCGGGCTAGTTCATCCCCAGGACCCTGAAATCACGCACTCCAAGCCAAATTCACATGAAGCGCCTCGAAATAATAAAAATTTTAAACAAAGTATCTTAGGGCCAAAGCCGAGTTGGAACCGAGGTCTGTGGGGTTCAAATCCTTAAATCTTGCCCTTTTCCTCGCTGTCACTGAAAGTGTCGGGAAGGGGGGCTGGGAGTGACCACGGCAGCAGGCTGAGAGCCAGGTGTCTCCTCCAAGAACAAAGCCAGCTTCCAGCATCACCAAATCCAGTGCCAGCCACTGCCCCTCCCCCACCCCAGACTGCCCTCCTTAGGGGGTAGCTCACCCATTCAGCCTAACAGAATACTTGAGGCACTCTTGAGAATATAAGACTGTCAGCCCCCCTCCCATGCCCTAAATCCCACCATTAACACTTAATAATTAATAATAAATAACAATAATAATTGGTAAAGAGATTACAGTAGCTTTTTTCCTTATTCTCTATACGGATCTTCTCAATGGAAGTGACATCCTGATAAACTCATCAGGAGTTAAAAATACGTGAGGGGCACCTGAGTGGCTCAGTGGGTTAAGCATCTGCCTTTGGCTCAGGTCATGATCCCAGGATCCTGGGATCAAGCCCCCGTATCCGGGTCCCCTGCTGAGCGGGGAGCCTGCTTCTCCCTCTACTCCCCCACCCGCTCGTGCTTTCTCTGTTCAAAATAAATAAATAAAATCTTTAAAAAAATAAAAATACAGGTGACTCGAAAATGCATTCAGTATGTCTAACCTACCATAGCTCGCCCGCCTGCCGAAACCGTGCTCCAGAACACTTCCGTTAGCCTACAGGGGCCCATCCTCTAAAACAAAGCCAGTTTAGAAAGTGTTGACTATCTCATGATTTGTTGAATCCTGGTACTGAAGGGAAAAATCTAGAATGGATGTCTGAGTAAGAATGGTGGAGACGACAGTTGTTTACCCTTGTGATGGCGTGGGCTGGAGGGCTGCCTGCGGGGCCACTGCCCCCGTCCCTGCCCGGTGTCTCCCAGAAAGGATCACACCACACACCTAACCTTAGGAAAAAGATCCAATTTCATAATTCGAAGTCCAGTTTCGCAGCGTGTACGCTACTCACACCACGTAAGTCGGGCGAAAAATCCTGAGTCCAGCCAGGTAAGTCAGGCCATCTGTACTCGAGCATTTGACAGTGATCGCACATTGCTTCACAGCAAGAAAAATAATTTTCAAAATGACAAAATTTTGAATGACAAAATGCAAAAAGCTGCAGGAGTCTAGCGATTCTTTCCCCAAGGCCTGAAGGTTTCTTTCTTTACGCCTCCGTGTAAAGGCTCTCGGCGTCAAACAGTTTTACATACATCGTTTCTGGTCTTCACAATATCCTTGCAAGAAAGAGAGCCGTTGTCGCCACTTGAAAGCAGCGACTGCGAGTAGGAGGCTGTCACCTGCCCAAGTTCACAGGCTGGGCAGTCACCTGCCTCCACAGCAGGGCTCTCCTGGGGCTGCCTCCTTTCCCTATCCTCCACATCCACATCACCACCTGGTTCCTCTTGCCCCTCCTCCCCGACTGCCCTCCAGTGTGGCCCCCCGTCCAGTCCCCAGCGGGAGGAACCCGGTCACGTTCCTTCTGCTAGATCTGTCAGAGCGCTTATCCAGACCCGCCAAATGCACATTGTCTTTAGAAAGCACATTTGGTGGCTCGGGAGTGCCACAGGAGACCTAGGGCTAGCATCATGCTTCTGTGTGCCTGCCAGGAAGACCCACCATGGAATTTCTGCCCTGTTGTCCTTCCCAAAACCACACAAAACCGCTCAAGGGGCAGGGCTCAAGCCCTCATGCTTCAAGGCCAAGCCCTACAAGTGGGGACAGATGGGGCCCATTGGGGGAAAAGAGGCTGGGCTCTGAACCTGGAACATAGTAGCTAGAAGGCTGGCTAGGACCCAGACCCTTCCTCCCCTGGAAACTAGAGAGGAGAAGAGGGGCCAAGGCCACATACTCGTGGGTCAGGGTGGGGGCCCAGCTCTCCTGGACTCCCAGGACAGGCCCCTCTCTCCTCCACACCCCACATTGTGGGAAAGACAGGCTCTCTCTCCTTCCTTCTAGTCTTCAAAACTTCCTCAGCAAACAGAACCCCTGAGTCTACGGATTGAGTTCAACTATTCCGTCAAAGCTGCGTGTGGGCTGTTGGGAGTTCAGGGGTGCACCTCACATTTGGGGAACAAAAGCCTTCCATCAGTCTGACCTTCCCTGCCCACTGGTACTCACGCAGGCCTGTAAGGGGGCAGCACAGATGCAATATTGTTTTTCAGGAGGAGGGGTGGGGCTCCCCACCTCCCATAGCTGGGCAGGGCCCCAGAGCTGAACTTGAAGCCATGTGACTTAGATCTTACGTCCCCCTCAAGGCTCTTTCTGCTGCACCCAGCTGCCTAGAAAGGTTCTGCAGTCAGACTTCCTCCCAGGAAGAGGCAGAGAGAAGAGAAAGGGCCAAGGACAGGGGCTCTAGAGCCAGTGGTCGGGGAGGGGGCAGTCCTGCCGAATTGTTACCTGGGACAATTCACTTCATGTCTCAAAATCTCAGGCTCCTTCTTTGTCTGTAAAATGGGGATAATCGGTTATCCTGTGGTTTTGAGCATGAGGCGTCTAACACACAAAGTGCTCAGTGTATTAGTTATTATCAGCAAGCTGCAGGAGGGAGGAAAGCCATGCGGGTAGCAGTCAGGGAGCTCCCTAGAGGGAGGCAGGTTGGATGGATGGGGAGGAACCAGACCGAGAGGGAGGCGAGCAGGGCATGGTTATACATGGTGGTCGTAGAGAAAGGCACCAGCCTGGCAGTCAGGACGATCTGAGCTCTTGCCCCAGCCGGCCCACCAAGCTGCTGTGTATTCTTGGGCAAGCAGCCCTCACATAAAGCGGAGTCAAGGCCATGATCACTCTGCCTGATCCTCTGCCTGCCTTGACTCACTTCCTCAGCAAGTCTCAGGTGTTGGACTCAGCCGGGCGATTCAGGCAAAAGGGAGGCTGGCCAGGGCCGGCTGGGCAAACCTGGCGGGGGGTTCCTGGTGGACAGGGAGAGGACTGGCCAAGGAAACAAGTTTGCTAGAGTTAAACACTGCCATCCCAGTACAGAGAGCTTCATCAGAGAAGTTCAGACCTTTAAAAAATGTTCATGGTGGCTTTGTTCCGGTGGAGGGAGGTGGCCAGTGTTGTTTTTGGGGTTTGGGTTTTTGGGGGGTTTTGCTTTATCTCCATAAGCTGCATTTTGACAAAACGGTGACCATATATTGCTTGTACTGCGTAAAAATAATATGAAGTCTTCAAAGGTACAAAAATTAATGAAAAGTACTGGTTTTGATTCTTACTCCAGGGCACACAAATTGTCTTTCTCACATAAGCAGCCTCATCTGCGATCCTGGTGAGCTCTCCTGGGCCCGTGCAAATGTCACCTCCTCAGGAGGCCCTCCATGATGACCTGGGGAGCTGAGAGCCCACAGAGAAAGAGCGAAGAGGCCATGCTGCCAGCAGCTGCAGATATGGCCTGCAGGCCCCTGACACAGTAGGGAGTTCAGCCAGTGAGCTCAGAGAGGCAGGGGCAGCTCTGCTCCTGCTGGGGCTCCAGACTCCTCGAAGGCAGCCCATCTCCGCCCCACTCTCCCGCCTCCCAGACTTTCCTGTCCTCAGTGATAGTAACTAGCATTACCTGTGTTTGCCGTGCTCCCAGCGACACGCAGTGAGCCAGCTGGCTTAACCCTCACGATCCCTGCCAGCTGTGCAGGCCCCCCTAAAGGTTGCAGGGCCGCAGGCCCACTCACCCGACATCTAAATATTGAAAAGTTAGAAGTCAAATCAACACTTCAGTTAAGTGTCCCATCCTCTTGCCTTGACACAGTAGCAAAGGTACCTTCAGAGTCTCTAGATAAGGTCACACTTAGATTTCTTGATACCTCAGAGTGTCTCCCTTGAACTGGTGGCCCCCACCCAGCCTTCCCCTTCTTCTACCCCAGCTGCTCCATACCACCTCCAAACCTGGCTATCCCGAGAGCACCACCCAGCCTAGGGGTGCTGGCCGGGAGGTGCACCTGGAGAGGGCGCAAGGCCATCTGGGAGGGAGCCCAGTCCCCGGGGTAGAGTGTAGTCGGGAGGAAAGGGGTGTGTAGGTTCTGTGCGGACACGGCCCTTTGGCCCTTCAGGCCACCTACTCCAGGAGAGGGACTTGTCCAGAAGAAGGGCCCGGTCTACGGCACTCCTGGAGGTGGCTTCAACCGTTACCCCCAGAAGGGGAAATCAAGGCTCAGAGAGTCTAAGTTGGTTGTCCAAGGCCTCGCAGCCGGGAAGGAGTGGGTCACATCGAACCCGAGCTGGCCCTCAGAGCCCGAGAGCTGCCCTGCCTGGGAGGGGATGACGGGTGTCTGCTTCGCTGGGACAGGGCAACAACCTGGGCAGAGCGGGGGGCTAGGGTCCCCAGGCTACAGAAAAGCAGAGAATGGTCAAGTGTCAAGACTGGGGTCCAGGAGCTCCTGCCAGGCTCCTGGAGACATAAGACCAGAAAAAAAAAATAACTGGGCCAGACAGAGAAGCTAAGGGCTGTGGTCAGCAAAGGGATCCGGGAAGGGGCCCTGAAGAGGCTGCATTCTGGGGCCTGGATGGGGGCAAGGTTTGCAGGAGGAAGAGTGGGGAGAAGCCTCAGGCAGAACTCACGGCACAAAAGGCTGAGGAGAAGTAGGGCACTTCCTAGGAACAGCCCGCGTTTTCAGGGGGCCGGTGGCCAGGAGCCCGGGCTGTGAGCCGAGGCGCAGAGGAAGCCAGGGCTGAGACAAGAGCCTGGGGAGGCGCGGGGCTGGCCACAGGAGCCGACGCCCTGCGGCAGGCTTGCAGCTAGGCTGGGAGGGTACGAGCCAGGAGGGACCTCGTGGGAGAGTTTGGGAACAGTTGCAAGACGATGATGCCACCCAGCGACACGCCATAGAGGCCAGGAGTGCCCTCCCTGCTTGAAGGTCCTGGCTTGCCTGCCCTGGAGAGAGGCTCTGGGCTGGAGGTGCCGAGTCCCTCTGGGAACATACTCCCTGTGTTCTCTACCAGAATGGATGCCCCCAGCCCCAGATCACTGGGAGCTTCCCTAAAGAGGGGGCCCCCATGCTCCCAACTTCCCTGTCCTCAGCACCCAGCTCTGTCTGTCCTCACTCTTGTCCACCCACCCAACATTGACTGAGCTCCTTGGGCAGGGGAGGCTCAAGCTGGGGAACCAGGGTCAAGGTCTTGACAGGAGGAAAAGAGGCCTGAGCCCTCCCAGAGCATGGGGAGTAGGCCCAGACTAGGGAGATATTGGGAGGCAGGAGTCCTTAGGACTTGGTGACTGGCTGTCTTCAGGAGCAAGGGGCCAGCAGTACACCCAGATTTTAGCCTGAGTCCAGGTAGACGGTATACCCCCCAACCACACAAGAGCGGTGGTGAGTCATATGGGAGCCTCGCGGTGTTGGGGCCCAGCCCTAGCCCTCCCCTCTGTCCTGACTCTATCCCCCACCTCCTACTCTGGCAGACCCCATTGATCTGTCTAAACTATCCCTTTGAAGGCCCCTCCTTGTTCTCTCTCCCTTTCTTCCCCTCCCCAGCTCTGCTCTCACCCCCAGAGACAAGGGTTTGGCCCAGCCAGGCTGACCAGGCAGGCCACAGTCTGGTCTCTCTGCTCAAGAAGCCAGGGCAGCCAGGGGAGGCAAGATGTGCTGTGTCTGGGGACCAAAACCCAGTGGGGGTTGACAGGCCTTGTGTGACAAAGGCAGTGGTTGGGGACAATACCCCTATTACCTAGCTGGGGCCCTGGGATATGGTAGCGAGAGGTAAACAGAGGAAGAACTCCCCACCCCTTTTTATCCCTGGGCACAACAGACGCCTGGCCTATCCTCGTGCCTACCCCGTAAAGCAGGGCCAAAATGTCCGACCCATTTACTGAGATGAGAACACTGGAGGCCTAGAGAGGCCAGATGACGCTTCTGACATCAGTGTCCCTCATCACCTATCAATGAGGAGCGCTGAGGAGCTCCTGAAGAAAGTGGGAAGGTGTCTCAGAGACAGCTCTGCTGCTGCCCCTGCCCCTGGGGCCCAGAACAACTCCACCCAGCTGGGGCTTCCGGTGCCTGCCTCCCCAGAGGCTGTAAGTACTTGAATGAGGGGAGTATGCTACAGTACAGCCTGCACCCAGCACCCAACGGGCCTGTTTCAGAGAGGGGGAACTTATTATTCACGCGCTGAAGAGGTGCCTGATATTTTACAAGGAGAATACATTTTGGGATCACTTGTATAATTTTAAAGTAACATCCCAAATTCATTCTGTAAAACCCTCGGCGAATCTGTAGCAGACCAACTCCCAGGCTCCGGCCAGTCCATTTCTACACACACTCACCAGACACTCCTACCCCAGGCTGACCCCTGGGAAAACACCCCCGCTTGGTTCTCTCTACCCTGGGCCAGTGCTGTCCCTGGCAAAAGGCTGGGGCCACTTCCCCTCCTTCCCAGCAGCAAGCCCCGCTCAGCTGGCAGGGACACCGTGGCGACAGCTGATAAGCCGGCCTGCGCTTAGTTCTGTCTGCAGAGGTCCTGGGAGGCCCAGGCGGCAGACAGTGTGGCTGTGGCCTCTTCCCTTCCTGGGCCAGGCTGGTCCCCAAGGCTGGGAAGGCCTTTGCTAGGGGTTCTTGCAGCCACTGCCTTCCAGGCCCCCAGCTGGAAGGAGCCGGACGTAGATGAACACAGGCATGCATGGTTGTTGGTTTAGATGATTTTATCTCTTGGTGTAAGCATAACCTTTTCTAAAGCTCCATCGGGTTTCTATCCCTAGGTACAGCACTCCCTCCTCCAGGACTTCCCCCAAGGCAGCTACGATTGGAAGATGTGTGGGTGAGCACAAGCGAGGAGGCCTGCCACACTGTCCTGTGCCCCATTCCTACCAGCCCCCAGCTCTGCCCACATGCCATTCCCTGCCCAGCACACTGTCCTCCCCTCTCCCATCCCCCGACACCCTTCTTCTTTCCTTGTTCGCTCATTCTTCTTCATTCTCCAGGTCTCCATTTAAACGCTGCTTCTGGAAACTCTCCCTGCTCCCAGGCTTCAGTCCTTCCCCCATTTGGTGCTTCCAGGACACCCAGACTTCTTTTACCATGACTACCTGGGATGGCCTGTTTAATGATCTGTGTCCCCACTCAGACAGTCAGGTGACCAAGCTGTCCCCAGAGATTGCCACCAAGGTTCCCAGTTTGGGTGCTGATAGCACACATCCTGGTGAAAGGCCCCAGGCCCAGGCAAACCAGAACAGATGGTCACTCCTAGCAGACACACCGAGCCCCATGAGGGCCCGGAGGGTTCTGTCTCATCCATCCTGCAGTCTCCCAGCACCTAGCCTGGAGCCTGGCACTCGGCGGCTCCCTACTTGCTGCATCGTGAAAATAAAAAGCACCACTATACAGCAATCGGCCTGGGCCAGGCAGTGTTCAGAGCCTCCTCAGACAGAAACTCATCTAATCTTCACAACGACCCAGCGAAGCAAAATGAAAGCTCCAAGGTCACACAGTGAGGAGAGGTGGGGGCAGGATTCAAGGGTCTTTACCCAGGACACGGTGGGTGCAATACCACTGTTCCTGGGTCTCCGGGTGACCTGCATGGGCTCCTGCAGAGGAAAGCTGGGCAGGAAGAAACCCCCGGGCTCCCATAGCCCCACAGTGGGCAAGACTACCAAGGACACGGCTGGCAGGGGCCTCGAGGAGAGACTGGCTTTAGCTCCATGCTGCCAGAGTCGGGTCCCTCCTGGGAACAGGGCCCTCATGCCCCAGAGTTTTGCTGCAAAGTTAAGAATTCTCTCTACTGTGGGCAGAGGGGGCGGGCTTGGAAAGGAGAGAATGTGGGGGAGATAATCACTGTCCCATTTTACAGGGGCCCTTACAGAGGAGGAATGACTGGGCTTCTGTAGGCTCAAGAGCTCTGGGTAGCTATCCCTTCAACAGAGGAGGTGCGCCCCCACACCCACCCTTTGCTTTAGAAGTAAAAAAACAAAGTCCTTTTCCTAAACACACAGCCTCCGTCCACCATGCAGTCCTCGGCACCTCAGCCCTGGCTCGCTTCTCCCCTCCCTCACGCCGGCCGGCCTTGTGTCCTGAGCCTCTCCGAGCCTTCCTGTCAGTGAGAGTCATCAAAGTGCCTACCTCACAGGATTGTTTGGGGGTCCTGGAATTAGTAGATGTAAAGCTCCTAGAATAGTCTGCAAGCAGGGCAACGCCTGGGTAAGGCTCGCTGATGTTCTCTCACATTAATCGGCCATCCCATCCAACTAGAACGCCTTCCCCACAACATGGTCAAACCGACACTGCTCGAGGCTTCCCTGCCCGCGCGTGGCTCACACGTGCCCCTGTGTGTCTGAGATCGGGACACACTGCGCCTGTGCCAGCCTCCATCCATCAGTTTGTAAACGGATGACAAGTGACACGATCAAAACTTGACCTAATCAGGGGCACCTGGGTGGCACAGCGACAAGCGTCTGCCTGGCTCAGCATGATCCCGCGTTGGCGGAGTCGAGGCCCCACATCAGCTCCTCCGCCAGAGCCTGCTTCTTCCTCTCCCACTCCCCCCTGCTTGTGTTCCCTCTCTCGCTGGCTGTCTCTTTATCTCTGTCAAATAAATAAATAAATAAAGTCTTAAAAAAAAAAAAAAACTTGACCTAATCAGTTCTAATAAACGGCCATTGGGACACCCACCTGAATGGCTTCTGCCCGGAGGTTTGGCGGGAGGGGCCGGACCAGGGCCTGGGGGCCACGGCGCTGTGACTAGCGGCAGCAGCGGACAGCCCGATGGTCTGGGTGTGGACCCAGCCCTTTATGAGCCAACTGTGTGAATCTCGGCTTCGAGCCAGCTGTTCCTCATCTGGAAAATGGGGCATAATCACTGTCCTCACAGTGCCTGGAGGAGACGCGGACGATCCACGGAGGCACCACGAGGACTGCAGCTGGCGGAACCCCAGCCCGCGCACAGCCGCTAAGCTGCAGCCGCCTCCTCTGCAGACCTACAGGTAAGCAAGTGGAGGCAAAACCCCACAAAACCCAGCCTTTAGGGTGAAGAAGCTACTAGCCTCCAGGGCCTGACAGCTTCCCTTACTTCCTTCCTCTCTTCCCTGAGGAGAGAGACAGAGGTCAGAGGATCCGGAGGATTGGGCTTGCTTCACTCCTAGGTTACTAGGGTGTCACCCGGTTCAGCCGGGCTAGAAGTGCCAAGGGAAAGAAGAGGAAGGAGAGAAGGAAATGGGAAGAGATGGGAGGAGGGAGAGGAGGAGGGTGGGAGAAGGAAAGAAGAAAAGAGAAAGTAACATAACTCCCCCACCAGCCAGCCAACGCGTGGGACTGTCGCAGGCTGAGCAGACTGGAGAGAGACAATGGTGGACGGCTGGGTGGGCTCCCAATGCCAGGGGGGCTAACAGCCAGCACCAGTGGGCACTTCCCCAGGTGGGAATCATTCCATGGCCTTCCACTAGACCTTCTTAGCCTCTCTCAGGGCTAAGAGTTCAAAATGTACTTGCTGGAGATCTGCCACATTAAAAATATGAGGGAGAAAGAAGAACAAATTGGAAGCCTCACACTTCTTGATCTTAAAACGTATTACAAAGCTAAGTGATGCACAAAACAATATGGTACTGAGCAGAAACAGACATCTAGACCCACGGAACCAGAGAGAGCAAGCCCAGAAAACAAACCCTCCTGTGTATGGTCAATGATCTCCATTACGGATGCCAGGGCTACATGATGGGGAAAGGGAGAGTCTCCTCACAAATGGTGTTGGGAAACTGCATATCCACGAGCAAAGAAATGAAGTCTGATCCTTATCTTACACTCTACACAAAATCAACTCAAAGTGGATTAAAGACCTAAGTATGGGGCTTCCATGCACACGAGCGGTTAAGCGTCATGCCTTCGGCTCAGGACGTGATCCCGGGCGTTGTGGGGATCGAGTTCCCACGTCAGGCTCCCTCTCCTGCTGTGAGCCTGCTTCTTCCTCTCCCACTCCTGCTTGTGTTCTCTCGCTGGCTGTCTCTATCTCTGTCTAATAAATAAATAAAATCTTTAAAAAATAAATAAAGACCTAAGTATGAGACCTGACACTACAGAGCTACTAGTAGAAAACATAGGGAGAAGCTTTACAACATCGGATTTGCCAAGAAAAAAAGCACAGGCAACAAAAGCAAAGATAGACACGTGGACCACATAAAACCAAAAACTTCCACGCAGCACAGAAAACAAAGTGGAAACAACCAACAGAGTGAAAGGCAGCCTATGAATGGGAGAAAATATTTGGTAAAAAATCATATGTGTGGTAAGGGGGTTCATATCCAGAATATATAAATATCTCCTGTAAATAAACAGCAAAACTACCCCCAAATAACCCCACGAGAAATGTGCAAAGGACTTGCATATAGACATTTCTCCAAAAAAGACAATAAATGGCCAGCAAGCACGTGCAGAAGATGCTTGACATCACTAATCATCAGGGAGAAATGCAAATGAAAATCACAACGAAAAACTGCCTCCCGCTTGTTAGGAGGGTCACTACTCCCCACCCCAAAAACAACAACAAAGAAAAAACACAAACTGAAAAAATAACAAGTGTTGGCGAGGATGTGGAGAAACTGGAACTTTTGTGCACTCTTGGTGGAACGTAAAATGGCGCAGCCACTGTGGAAAACAGTATGGCAATTCCTCAAAAATGTAAAAATAGAATTACCAGAAGATCGGGCAACCTGACTACGTGGCATATGTCTCAGTCCATTCGGGCTGTTACAACACAGTACCACAGATTGTGTGGCTTACTAACAACAGAAAGTTCTTCTATCGGTCCTGGAGCCTGGCGGTTCAAGAGCAGGGCGCCTGCACGGCCGTTCCTGTCCACGGCCCTCTTCCGGGCTGCAGACTGCTGATGTCTGATCCTGGCACGGGAAGAGTAGAGAGCTAATTCTACTAATGCATTAATTCCACTAATCCATGAGGGCTCCACCAGAGTGGCCTAATCACCACCTGAAAAAGGCCCCATCTCCAAATACCATCCCAGTAGATTAGGGTTTCAACATATGAATTTGGGAGGACACAAACATTCAGTATATATCCAAAAGAACTGAAAATAGTATCTCTCAAAGAGACATTTGCATATACCTGTTTATTGCTGCGTTATTTACGATAGCCAAGAGTCCGTAGAAGACAAAACAATGTAGTATATACATACAATGGACTTTCAGCCTTAAGAAAAGAAGGAAATCTTGTCAGACATTACAACCTGGATAAATCCTGAGGGCATTATGCCAAGTGAAATGAGTCAGTCAAAAAAAGATAAAGGCCTAGAGTGCCTGGGTGGCCTAGTCAGGTAAGAGTCTGTGCCTTCCGTCAGGTCATGATCCCAGGGTCCTGGGATCCAGCCCTGCACGGCTCAGGCTCCCTGATCAGCGTGGGAGTCTGCTTCTCCCCTCTTCCTCTGCCCCTCCCCCTCAGGCTCTCTCTCTAAATGAGTCTTAAAAAAAGGCAATCCCTGCATGATTCTACTTTTGTATGAAGTATTCAAAGTCATCAAATCATAGAAACAGAACATAGAATGTGGATTCAGGGGCTTGAGGGGAGGGGGACATTCAATTGTTCAACGGGTATGGAGTTTCAGTTACGCAAAACGAAAAAGTTCTAGAGGTCTGTTGCTGCACAACAAAAATATATAGAGTTAACACTATTGTACTGACACTTAAAATTAACTAAGCTTATTGTGGTGATCATATATATATGTGAGATACATAAAACATATCTCAACTCACCATGTTGTACACCTAAACATACACAACATGTCGGTTATAGCTCAGCAAAAACTGGGGGAAAAAAGAATAATGGGCAAAAACCACTTACTACTTTCTTTCATACATGCACCCACTTTTCCTTAGGCTCAAACATAACCAAATATTTACCCTGGTTGAGGCTTGGAAGCTTGCTCTGTCATACACACACACACACACAGGCTTTTTAAAACACAAAAATGGGATCATACTTACGTATCTTGCTTTTGCCTTGGTTTGCCTATCACTATCACAGACAACCCCACAAGTCACTGCATATGGATTGAGCAAGCACATTCCTCTTTTTGTTTGCTTGTTTGATTCTTGGTATAGTTCACAGTTACATTAGTTTCAGATGCAATGTAGTGATTCACCACCACGTATTACTCAGTGCTCATCATGGTAAGTGTCCACTGAATCCCTTCACCTATTCACCCCCTCCCCGCACCCACCTCCCCTCTGGTCACCATCAGTTCGCTCTCTAGAGTTAAGAGTCTGTGTTTGTCTCTTTTCTCTTTGTTCATTTGTTTTTTGCTTAGATTCCGTATATGACTGAAATTATATGGCATTTGTCTTCACGGACTGACTTCTTCTTCACTTAGCATTATACTCTCTTAGATCTATCCATGTTGCTGCAAATGGTTAAGGTTTCATTCTTTTTGTGGCTGAGTAATATTCCATCGTAGCTATTTACCACCTCTTTCTTTATCCACTCATCAGCCGATGGACCCTTGGGCTGCTTCCACATTTGGCTCTTGTAAATAATGCTGCAATAAACATAGGGGTGCATATATCTTTGAATTACTGTTTTTCTATTTTTTGGGTGAATACCCAGTAGTGGGATTCCCCGGATCATATGGTAATTCCATTTTTAATTATTCCCCCCCCCCCCCCCCCCCACTCCCCACCAAGAGTCTTCACCTGCAAAGCCCTGGGTTACTTCAGACTGCCTGCATCAGGGAGAGGGCAGAGAGCTGCCTTCCTGTCTTTTTTTCACACGTGAGGTTCTAGTCCCCCATCGCTCAGGGGCTGAAGGTGGTATCTGGGTGGCACCTTAGAGGGAAAGATCCCTATAAGCTGAGAAGAACAGGGCCTTCAAAACAGGGGGAGCAACCAGAGCCCAGGTGGCCCGCGTGACAGAGAACTGAGAGACCCTGCTAGAAAGGGGACTCAGCCAACCATCTCCACAGCCATTTTGCTGTGTCAGGGCCTGGGCCACCACAGGCCTCCCTGGAAGTGGGCCCATTCTGGGGCTCAGCTGGCCCTCCCCTTTGCGCCTGGCACCCAGACACTAGGAAGGGAAAGCCTTTCTAGACCCAGGATGAGGAAGATCTTGAACCGGGACAAGGGGGTGGCTTTGGCCAGTCATGCCCTTCCCTGGGCCCCAGGGTCTCTTCTATAAAATGGGGATGGGGCCATCTCCCAAAAAGGCCCTCCGGGCTCCAAGTTGGCCAGTTCCTCCCACGGCCTTTTGGGGCGCCACCGCCGGCGGCCCCGCCCTCTCGCACACTCTCCCAGGCCCCGGGGGCTCGGCTCGGCGGGCCGCCCCCACCCCAGCGTCGCCCCCGGGGAGCCCGCAGGGAGCAGCCCGCCAGCGTGGAGCCGGGCGGGGGGGCGGGGGAGAGGCCGGCCAGCCGGGAGGCCGGGCGGCGGGAGACAGCGCGGAGACAGGGCGCGATAAGGCGGCGGCCCGCGGGCGGCCCCTCCCCGGCCGCCGGGATGACAGAAGCCGCCCTCAAACATCCGGCGGCGGGAGGGCGGCTGGGGAGGGGGCTTCCCCCTCCCGGGTCTCCACCCTGGAGCTCGAGATGGAGCAGCCCTGCCGTCCCACTGCCAACAGGCTTTCCTGGGGGCGGGGAGAGGTGTGCGGGTTCCAGGGAGCGGTGCCAGTGGGGTGCGGGGCAGGGGTGGAGGGGGTGGGCGCCCACTGTCCTGGGGGCTTCCCCGTCCCGAGGGGGCGGTGCCAGTCTGGTTACCGGCACTTACTGACCACATACTGTGTGCCCAACAATTATGATCATTTTTACCCTTTAAAATGGGAAGACAGAGAGACCGGTGTGGTGGGGCCACCCTCCCCCCACTCCCCTGCCCCTGCAAGGGTCTCACTCCCTCCTACAACTTCTCACTCAAATATACTTCCTTTAATCCTTTTGTATTTGCGTTTTCTTTCATCCTTTTGTCTCCGTGTTTTCATTCATTAATACTGATTCATTCAACTCTACCAGGCACTTACCCAAGCCAGGCACTGAGCCTGCTGTTGCAACGTGCACAGGGGACCTGGCCCCTGCTCCACACAGTAGCTCGCATTCTAAAGAGAAAGACACAGAAGGAACACGGTTAAGAACTTAATTACAGTAAGGGGCACGGTGTGTAGAAAACAGAACTGCCATACTTTGGAGAGTGTGATGGGGGGGGGGGGATGGTCAGAGATGCTTCCTTTAGAAGGAAGGCAGTTTGCCCAGAGATCTGCCTGCTGGGTAGACCCTGGGGAAGGGGGGCCAGAGTGTAGGCCGTGGGGGTCTCCTGTTTGCTGAAGCCGAAGGGGAGCCCTGCCCAGTGGAGAAGTTGAAGCAAGCCTCTGTTCAGAGTGGATCCCCAAAACACAAATGGGGGGGAGGCAGAAGGCTTCAGGACAGTCAAGGTGGTCCATGGTAAGGGTGGCAGTGGGAAGGCAGAGAGCATCAGGAACCTGGGAGCACCTTGACCTGGGGATATCTTCAAGAGTCCTCTGGCCACTGTGTGGTGAAAGGACTCGAGGGTAAGGTCAGGGAGACCAGACAGGAGGCTGTGGCAGGTGCCCACATAAGAGATGCCAGGGGCTTGGCCTCAGCTGGTCCATCTGGCTTCTGCTTCACCCCTCCACTGAACAGCTTTCGACAGGTTCAACTGGTGACTTCCGAGTGTGGCCAAATCCACGTGACCCTCTGTGCTTTGGGTCCGGCTGGCTGCTCCCTCCCTGAATGGTCCTTGTCCATGGCATTCTAGAGACCATGCCGTCTACCCCTACCCCTCTCCCCTTCTAACTGCTTCCGCTCAGGCTCCTGAAGAGGCTCCTGTCCTCCCACCCCACACTGGCTTCAGGCTCCTTCTCCCCACTCTCTCAAGACAGCCTCACCCATGCTTCTAGATTCAACTACTGCCTGGACGCAGATGACTCTCAAACACCTTTGCTCTCTGCTCCAGATGTCTTTGTCAAAGCATCCTGCTCCAAAGGACACTTCGGTTGTTCTGCATTTCCAGCCAGAAACTCTGAGTCCTCCTTGGCCCTTCCCACTCTCTCTCTCTCACTCACACCTGATCCCCCCTACCTCCCACCCCCCACCCCCACTAGCCCTCATACCTCAAATTCATCTGCTCCTCTCCCTCCCATAGACTCTTCTAAAACACTGATCTGTCCCCAGCTCCCCTCTCCATTATGGCTTTCTGCTTCTCCATCAGCCTCATAACAAGCCCAGGTTCCTTAGCACAGCATCCATGGCCTCCCGGGTCCAAGATTTATGCTCTCATCTCCTGCCAGCCCTTCCCATCTCACACTGCCATTCCTAGACACAATTTTACACCAGCTATTTCTTCTGCCTGGTCATCCACAGACTGTGTTCAGATACACCTGCTCCAGGAAGCCTCCCTTGACCACTGCTCCGCTTGCTCCCTGTATTTCTCTGTTGGTGTTGGTGGTGGATGGGGAAGTCAGGACCACCACGGGAAAGAGGTCTGGCCAAAGGGACCTGGGTCTAGGGAGTCAGGGCCACAGAAAGGCGGGACGTCAGGGACAGACGGAGAGTAAGTAGCATGGCCCCAGGCTGGACCGGCAGGATGATTGCAGGGGGGAGCCTCTTTAAAAATGGGGACATCCCCATCAGCCCAGAACCCTCCATGTCAGCTGGACTGGCTTACATGGAAGTGCCAGGGTGGGGGTGCTCAGGAAGACACTGCCCATCTCCCATCCTGAAAATCTCTTTAGATCCCTCCTCCTTTTTGATAGGCACTATCTTCCCTGGTCAATTGCCAACTCTCCAAGAAAGGATATAGATGTGGAACAGCCACTTCTTTTGCTAGATTCCCTCTTAGACATCAACCCCCAAGATGTAGCACCCAAACCTGATAAGCTGGCCGACAGCCTAGGTTGTATTGGTGAAGAGCACTTATTTACATTTCAATGCTCCGCACACACAAAGCAGGACCCCAGCGAACTCTGTGTTCACAAACACACGTTGGAGGGATTACCTAGAAGGCTCTTACCCAGAGGGGGTGGCCTGCTTTGCTCTGCTGATAGCTTGGTGGGTAAAGCTATTTGAAGTTCTGCCTGTCACAGAGACCTGGGATAATCCGAGGCACTTTCATCTCTACCTTGGTTCTGCAGTTGACAGAACATTCCACAAAGAGGACCGTGAGGGCAGGAAGGCTCCTCAGAGCTCAGCTGGTACAATCCTTCCTTGACTGATTGAGAAACTGAGGCCTAGAGTGGGGCAGGGGCTTGCTCGGGGCTATAGAGCAGGACCTGAGGCCAGACTTCGGGCTCCCAGATTCCCAGGCCAGTGGTCTCCCAGTGGTCTTGGCATCTGGGCATGGGGACATTCTGAATTAAGTAGGGGCTGTGTTTTCAAAAGGCACCAGTGACTTTGCAGTTGGCTAAATTGTGGGGAGGGCAGGGGCGCCTGGGTGGCACAGAGGTTAAGCGTCTGCTTTCGGCTCAAGGCGTGATCCTGGCGTCATGGGATCGAGCCCCACATCAGGCTCCTCCGCTATGAGCCTGCTTCTTCCTCTCCCACTCCCCCTGCTTGTGTTCCCTCTCTCGCTGGCTGTCTCTATCTCTGTCAAATAAATAAATAAAATCTTTAAAAAAAAATTGTGGGGAGGGCAGATTGTGGGGCCTCTCTTTAATAATTTGCGGGGGGGGGGGTGCTGTTGTTTAAAGAATGATACCACCGGCTCAGAGGAGGGAATACAATGATGCCTAGAGACACTTGGAACTGCACAGATCCCCTTTCCTAGTCAAAAACATAAAACACACAATTACACATACAACCTCACATACAACTGCTGTTTTCATTTAGCTGATTTTATTCTACAAGTATTCCATGGTCATTGAAGAAAAATGAGAGAATGCGGATAAACAAAAACCAAGCAAGAGAATTCGTCCACAGTCCACCGCAACTGACGAAGAGGCATTATTGCCAACTGGGCGGGAGTGCAAGCCCAAGTGTCTGCTTAGACCTGACTTCAGTCCTGCCTGTGTCACTTAACAGCTGTGCGACCTTCAGCAGGTTGCTTAATCTCTCTGAGCCACATTCCCTCATTTATAAATGGACGCTGTTCTAGAAGTGTCTGACATGCAACAACCACAAGACCAAAGGCAGTTATGCTGATACTCACTTGGTGAGTGGCCTTCCAGACACCACCCCCCATTTTTCAAGACAAATGTAGAGAAAAATAATTCATAGAATTGGACCAAGCAACCTTTGAGTCCACCCCACTCAGTTTCTACGACTTTAGCACATTCGATGGTGGGTTCTGGGGCAGCAATCTTCTTGCCTTCAGGCCTCAGTTTCCCTGACTGTATTCTTGCCCCAGGGTTGGGGCAACTTCTCCCATGAGAAGTTGCTCTCAGGAGTCATTTCTGTCTGCTGACCAGGACTGGTGGCCTTCAGCACCAGCCAAACCATCTCTGTGCCCTGGCTCCTGGAGACAGGCCAGATGGCCGGGAGGCTGGCCCAGGGGGCTGGTGACCTGAGCAGCTGGGTGCAGTCAGAAGCTCTAGACCATTATGAGCCTTTCCCATCCCACTCCCCCGGGCCCTGTGAGCCTCCCCAGATCAAGGCAGCATTGGGCATCATGGCAGGCCAGCCAAGGCAAAGAAACGGGTGCATGCACTTCACCAGCTTTCCCAGCTGAGCCACATGAAATACCAACCATAGGCCAATTACACCAAAACGCAAGACACAGGCAGCGGGGAGGGGTTTTCCAAGCCACTGATACTTAGGGGCTGGGGAAGGAGGTGCCTCAAGACTCATCCACTCATTGACTCACTCACTCACTCATTCACTGGTTCACTCATTCAATAAACTCACAGTATTGTCTTCACGTCAGGCATCATGCTAGTGCTGGGGAATCAGATGGAGCAAAACAGCCCCAGCTTTCAGATTGTTCCTGGGCCGGCAATGACGTAATTCCCAAAGGTGCCATCAAGGTAAAGCCCTGCAACGGGAGATCCAGCAGCAACCACAAGCTGCTTCTGGTTTGCAAAAGCAGGGAAGACTGCCCAGAAGCAGTGGCTTTTGCTACGGCCTCGAAGGGTGGGTAGGGCAGGTCCGACCGAGAAGAGAGGTAGGACATCCGTGGTGGTGGGTACTTGAATGTGAACAAAATCTGTGATGGGTGACTGATCACTGAAATCACAGAGTGAGTGCTGGACAAGCCAAACAGATCAACTTGTCCCACCCCTTCATGTGACAGATGGGGAGACGGAAGTCCCGGGCAGAATACCCAAGTGCAGCTGGCATGGCCTTGTAGCACGAGGGACCTGGAAACTTTGCTACAGGTGGTGTGAGTCAGCAGGCTTAGCTGGCTACAGGCTTGAGGGTCAGGGGCAATGGAAGACAGGTGTTTCAGGGAAAAAACAAAAAACCAAACCAAACCAAACAAACAAACAAACAAAAAAAAAACCTCTCTCTCTTCCCAAGGGACCTACAAGGAGTGTGTGTGTGTGTGTGTGTGTGTGTGTGTGTGTGTGTGTGTTGGGGGGCTGTAGGTGTAGGTGGGTGGGTGTTTACGGCCCACCTTTATTTGGTTAGTTATCTTTCCTAGTACAGGCACCCCAGAACTTGGAGATTTTGCTACTCCCCGGGCCAGTCTGTCCTTCAGGAAGCACAGAGAACAGGAAGAAAGATGCTGGAGCCTCAGCAGGAGGGCATGAGGGTAGATGTGAGGAAGAACTTTCTGAGGGTGGACCCAGTCAGGCACAGGAACTAAAGCCAAAGAAGAGACCCCACGGGACCTAGTTCTCTTTTCACTCTGAACCCTCTCTCCTGTGCCACAGTGGTGCCCAGCGGGTCCCCCCAAGGAGCTGTGTGTCCTTGACTCCCATGAGAAGGGCCGTGAGCTCTGGGGACTGTTCGGGAGCCCAAGTGGGTCTGGTCTGGGACCTGGAGCCATCAGGAAGTCTCATGAAGGCTTGAACCTGCCCCACAGAACTCTCCAGCTGTCTAACTTTTCACATAGAGCTTCGGTAGTTCCCGGAGCCCCCGAAGCCCGTCCGCGGACCCCAGCGCGGTGACAGGAGGCTCGGAAGACTGACAGGCCCACCTTGTGATGCAGGGCCCACTATTCACCAGTTGCGTGACCTTGAGTTGCTCTGGGCTGCGGTTTCCCCACCGTGAAGAGGGAAAGGCCACTCTTCCCACGGCAGGGAGATGGATTAATGCTCTTAAAACACCAGGGCCGGGCAGGGAGAGCGAGAGTCTGCGTGCGTCCTCTCCTCCCGCGACAGGGCAAGTTCATCGGATGCAGTGGGAGATACATGGGAAAAAGTCAGAGACCCCTTCAAAACTCCCCTCCCAAGTGGGAGACCGGAGCTTCCGCTCACTCCTCCAGGCTTTCCAACCTTCCTACAAAGAACACACATTAGCTGTATGTAAAAAGGTTATTGTGACAGGGAAAAATAGGACCAAAGAGGATTTAGGAACAAGGCTGCCCCCTGAAGCCAAACTAGATGTAGTGCTCCCCCCACACACACAACTCCTGTCCCACTCATGACCCCCTGCATGTCTTTGTATCTTTGCTCCTCCCGTTTGTTTCCTCTACCTGGCACTTCCTTCTGCTCTTTTCCACCTGAAAAACTCCTACCCATCCATCAAAGCCCATCCTAAGTGTCCCCTCTTCTCTGAGCTGGACAAGCTCGCCAGCATACCAAGCCTGCCCATAGGGCTTCGGTCTCATCTCCAGGACGGACTTGTCACCTTTCCCCACCAACTGTCCCGCTATTTACTCAGAGCTGGGCCCAGGGCTGTCATTGTCCACCTCATACCCTACCTTGCGGGGTCACTTTGGGACCGTGGGCAAATGTCTAATCATGCACGAACAAATGAGTGAGGTTTCCAGTGTCCAAACTTGGATGATCACACTGCCCGTTCTCACGACTTTTTGAAAAGGTAAGCGTAATCTAGCTCCCGATCTTACTGTAAAGCCTGTGCTGGACGGGCCCAGCCAGGGACGAGAGGAGAAGGGGGGGGGGGGGGCGGGGGGGGGGAATCGAGCTCCAGCTCAAGGGCAGTGATTTTGAACCTTCGTTTCATAACCCCCACCCCCACCCAGCAAAGAGCCTTGAGAGACAGTCTTTTCTCATCACTCCCACTCCAGCTATACCATCTACCTGCTTAAGCACCATATGTATATTGGTGACTGAAGATCTTCTAGATTTTCTCATACCACCTCTCAGAACCAGTTTCCGCCTCCTGTGGTGGAGGGGTGGGCAATATCGCCCCCGTGGGAATGCCTTTTCCAGGGTGGGCAATCATGCACATTATCTCCTCTAGCCTTCCACCCAGCCTGTGAGGCAGGCACCAATGTCCCCATTGTACAAACTTGGAAACTGAGACGCAGGCGTTAACTTGTCCAGCTAGTGAGTGACGAGGCAAGGGTGCATGGCTGCGGCGACTTTCAGAACACAGATCCCTTGCCTTGCCAGTTGCCTTAAGGGAGACAAAAGGCGGCTACAGGCTGATAGGGCAGGAGCCCGAAGCTGGGAGTCAGACCCTTCCAGCCAATTCCTGCTTCCCGGCCGGAGTGCGTGCCCCCGGTCACAAAGCTCCCCTTCACAGTAGGGTACAAGGTGGGCAGTTTCTTTTCTCCTAAAGTGAGAGAGAGAGCTTCAGTGTATCCTAAGCCTCCCCCAAGCTTCAAGCTCCTGAAAGGAAGCTTTGGGGCCCAGGGACACTGGGCGGCCTCCCCCTGCTGGGAGAGGGCCCCGCCGCCAGACTGGAGCTGCTGGGGTCAGGTGGAGGGAGGGGATGCTGAGCCTCTGGCCCCAGGGATGCAGACGTCTGCTCCCGGCTGGCGGCCTCCCAGGGGTGCTCGGCTGGGAGTCTGGCTGGCCCCCCGCTTTCCCCAGGGCCTGATAAACCAGAAAAAAGAAAGCACGCTGTAAAGGGAAGGAAGCACCAGCAGACAAAAGAGGGAAGGGCACGCTGATTCCATCGGCTCCAAGCCCTCAGCCACCCTGGCGGGCTGGGCAGGGCAGGACGTGCCGACGGCAGCCTAGGGAACTGGCGGCAGGAGGCTGGGAGCCGGCTGCCTGTGAGCACCGTGCCTGCCCGTCCTAATGCCCAAGCTGGCTGGGGTGGGGACGGGGACCAGGCCAGCAGGGACAGGCCCCAGCACACACACCCCCACCCCCAGTCTCACTGGAGCCTCCTCGCGATTATCCTCATATACAAGCGGTATCTTGGAGCCTCTGACTGGGCCAAAGTCTTCTGGCCAGTCAGTGGCAGAGCCAGGCGAGGATCTGGTTCTCCGGCCCCAAATTCCAGGCTCCCATCCACCCCATACCTCACCAAGTCTGCAAAGCCTGGTTCTGCTGTCTGAGGAGTCAGAGAACCACTCAGAACACAGCTCCTGACAGCTGGGCCTCTGCAAGGCTCTCGAGGGCAGTGAGCTTTCTCCTTGACCGGGGGCCTCCAGGGCCCCTGTCCCTCAACTATGGGTCCTTCTCTGAGGGCTCAAAGGGGAAGGGCCAAGGGATAGGGAAGAGTGGCTAGACTTTTTTTTCTAATATCAGTAACCAGGAAAGTATTCTAAAACCGACGGACAGAGGGAGAAAAGAAGTAAAGCCTGGTTGGGCTTTGGCCCTTCCTTGGGGACCCAGTGGAACAAACGAACCCTGTGTGGACTGGGAGGCCACAGGTGGGGGTTCGGAGCCTGGCTCTGCCACTTAAGTCCAGGAGCTCCAACCACGAGACAGGTCAAGGGACCCCTGGCTCACCAGACCCGTGAGAGGAGCAGGAAGAACCTGGGCAGAGAAAGACTCTCCACAGGGCTGGGCTCCATCTTGAGGTTCCAGACTCTCCACGGGCTCAGCGTGAGGTGTTCAGGCACGAGGCTGCAGCTCACACACTGACCCTGAGGACCTTCCACTTCAGATGCCCCCCAAAGTCAGAAGCGAGGAACTGGGATGGGTGAAATAGGGGGAGGACGGAGAGCCAATCTAAGGGGTGTGAGTGAGCTGGTCGCCACTGCAGGCGACTGGGACCCCATCCTGTTGGGCCCCTCGGAGGAACTGGGGGGAATGCTCAGAATCAGTCCTCCGCAAGTTGGAAGGAGACATAACCGCTGGTTCTGACCATCCCGGGGCAGAAGGCAAGCAGCAGCGGCGCAGCGAGGCCAGGGGCCATGCCTTCATACCCGTGCAGGGCGAGCTGCCTCGGCAAGAGCCGGGGCTCGAAGGCGAGCCGAGAGGACATGAGGTGGGGTTCGAGAGGTACCTGCCACTACGTCCCACTGAGGCGTCCCCCCTTCTCTGTCCATGGTCCCTGGGCCGGGGGTGCCCGAAGATGGGTCAGGTGAGGAGCCCTCACATACCTTCCCCCGCCAGGAGCCACCAGAACCACCGCCTGCGGGCAAGGCGCCATCAGCAACCCTATGATGATATCATCTCCATTTGATGAAGGAGCGCCCTGAGGCCCAGAGAGGTTAACAATCTTCTCAAAGTCTCCCTTCCAGTCTGAGGCCTCCCGGTGTTTGTTGTGGGGCTGGGAAGTACCGGAGGGCCAGGAAGAAGGGAGGCTGCCGGGAGAGGCAGTGCTGGGTCTGCCCCTCGGAGGCCATACACAGCGTTCCCCCTGCCTGCTCTGTCCCCTGTGTCCTCCCACAGTCACCCCACCTGGAGTCCCCAAGAGCAACTCATGAAAGGCCTTAGGTCATTCTAAGTGACAGCTCATTAGCTCATAGGCTAGAAGGCAGTCAGGAGCCAGCCGGCTCGGCTCCTCAGACACCCTCCTGGGACAGAGCGGAGGCCCAGAGAGGGCTGTAAGATGCCCAAGCTCACCCAGCATGGGCTGGAAAGTCAAGATGGGAGTCCAGGTCTCCTGGCTCCGGGTTTAGTGCTCTCCCATGCAGGCAGCCCATGCTAGATACTAGCTCTCAAGACTAGAGCTCCCTGAAGGGACTCATGTCCAAACCATTTTTTCTTGCTCTATGGCTGAATCCCCTTCGTGGGGTGTGCTGGGCTCAAAGCGGAGTGCTCCCGGGAGCCTGGCGACCCTCAGCTTGGGCTGGGGTAGAGCAGGGGTTGGGGGTGACAAGGAGGCAGCAGGAAAGGGCTAATGGAGCCTGGATATTACGCGAGGGAAAGAGCGACAGATGCCCCCCTGCTCCCCTACCACCGAAGGGCCTCCAGGCAGGGCCCTGGGCGGAGGACCCCTCACTCACTGGGGCACTGAGGTACTGAAACAGGGCTGGTGCTAAGCCTGGGGACCTAAGGGCCTACGAGACAGGGGCTGTGGCGAAGGCAGATGGGGGGGGGGGCTCCAAAACACAAAACAAACACATAACCGCCCCCAAAGGAAAGGTCCAGAGTCTGAATTTTAAACAGGAAGAACTAGGCGTCAGACTCAGCGGAAGATAACAGGGCCCGGCTGAGCAAAGAAACAACAGAAAAAAGAGCTGAAGGAAGCTGGGGGAGGGCGCTCCTGCCTGGAGCCTCAGGCCTTCCCAGTTCTCCCTTGTCCCCAGGATGCTGGGGTGCCAGGGCTCTGGCCGCGACACAGGCACAGGGCACTATGGGAGGCCTTCTTGGAGGGCACCAGGGTACGCGGGCAAAGAGCACGGGTGAGGGCGAAGCAGACCAAGGCTGGCTGGAATCCTTGGCCAGGTGACTTTCTGAGCCTCTGTTTCCCCCTTTGAACAACAGGACCAAGAATACCTACCTCAAAGTGTCGCAATGACTAAGGGAGACAGGAATGGCCAGGGCTGGGCACACGGTAGGGCCAATATTTATCATCCCAGGGTCCATCGGCCCCATGATGAAGGACTCTGTCCTCTCCTGGAAGCATCGGGCACACGGGTTCTTTGTCGTCAAGAGGTTCTGACAGCCTGGTAACTCAAAGACAGTCCTTACGGGACCAGACAACCTCCAACCTACTTGTTTACTAGGCTGCCGGAACAGAGAACCACAGACCACGTGACTTCAAGAACAGGACTTTCTGTTCTCCCAACTCTGGAGGCTAGAAGTCCAGGACCATGGGGTAAAGCAGGGCGGGTTCCTTCTGCGGGCCTCTGTCCCTGGCTAGCAGATGGCCATCCTTCACTTCAGACTGCCTTCACCCAGCCTTCCCTCCACGTGGGTCCCGATCTCCTCTCCTCACAAGGACACCAGTCTCATTGGATTGGGCCCCTCCTCAACGACCTCATTTTTGCCTAATTCCCTCTTTAAAGACCCTATCTCCAAATACAGTCACATTCTGTGGCACCGCGGCTTAGGACCTCAACGTACAAATTCTGGAGGGACACAAGTCAGCCCATAACACCCAGCACGTCCCCCTCTGCCAAGCTGCCCTGTTCCAGGCTCCAACCCAGAATCCTCTGCTTTGGCACTGGAAGGAGCTAGAACCATCCTGAAGTCCAATTCCTGTTTTTTAAGAGGGGGTAACTGATTATCCCCCGTGATACAATAAAGAAAACTATCCATAAAATCCAGGCTCCTGGAACCCAAATGAAGACAGTATAAAGAAGATAATCTTGAGTCCCTCAGCTCAGGGCCCCCAAAAGGTGCCATCCTCATGCCTGTGTTCTGCCAGCTCAGAAAACCTGGGGACTGAAGACATTGGTGAGGGCGGGAGGGGGCACAAGCAGGCTTACGCTTTTTCTGGGTGCCAGATAGAAAACTGCTAGCATTAATGAGCACTGACCGTGTGGGGGCCCTGCTCAAAACACTTTGCGTGTACTAACCTACTTCAGCCTCACGGCAATCCTGTGATACATGTGACAATCCTTACCACCACTTCAGCAAAGGGGAAACAGGCCCAGAGAAGTCAAGTGACGGGCCCATTGTCCCACGTGGCAGTGCCAGGAGAAAGACGGGCGCCAAGGACTGTGATCTCACTAGCAATGCCTCACGGCAGATGAGGTCCCGCGGACCGAGCCCTCGGCTGGCCATCTGGCCTGGCATTGCCATCCATCATTGCTGTGAGACCTCAGACCTCAGTGTTTCCACCTGCCACAGGACAAGCAAGATCAGATGACCTTGGGGTCCAAGGCAGCTACCCCTCTTCCTTGCCTCTTCAAGGCCTTCCGCAGGTCCAGAAGAACAGTCTTTGGCCCTCCCTGCCCTCTCAGGGATCCAGGCTCTGGAGGGCAGGGAATGAAGCAAGCCCTGGGGCCACAATGGCCTCGATGCACGCTCCGCTGCTGGTCTGCCCTCCCTTGGGGGGGAGGGTGCTGGCTGGAGGGGCAGCACTTTGCCAGCTCAGCAAAGTCATAAAGTCTATTTTCGGGAAACCATCCCAGCTCAGCAAGAGGCCCCAAGAGCAGGCAAAGAAGGGCTTGGGTGCAGGCAGATCTGTGCCTGGGTCCTGGGATCGTGGCCCTTCTCTCTCCCCAGCCACCGCCCTAGTCCCCTCAGCCAGAGTTGTCCAGGGACAGACCTCATCTCGGCCTCCTGCTCCACACCCAGCCTCACCACTTGGGGCAAAGGCCTGAAGGTAGGAACCTCGGGATGTTACAGTGTCTGTCCCTGAAACCACAGGACCTGTTGTTTCAGGAGTTGGCTGCTCCCCAAACCAGCTACCCAGCCACGAATGCTCCACAGCCACGAGGGCCGAAGTGTGCTATGGATAAATAAACGTGTTGGCAAGGCGAAATGTTACTGAAATATTGGTAAGATGGCCAGCCGAGGGCTAGCTCCGCGGGACCTCATCTGCCGTGAGGCATTGCTAGTGAGATCACAGTCCTTGGCGCCCGTCTTTCTCCTGGCACTGCCACGTGGGACAATGGGCCCGTCACTTGACTTCTCTGGGCCTGTTTCCCCTTTGCTGAAGTGGTGGTAAGAATTGTCACATGTATCACAGGATTGCCGTGAGGCTGAAGTAGGTTAGTACACGCAAAGTGTTTTGAGCAGGGCCCCCACACGGTCAGTGCTTATTAATGCTATATTTATGTAACAATATATAGAATATTATTCTATAGTCTTCAATGTATGTATACATAAAGATATTTTAATGTACAGGCATAAAGAAAAGGAGCTCCACCAAAATATGAACAATGGTTTCTCTGGGAGTTGATACCATAGGGTCCTTCCTCCCTTCCTTCCTTCCTTCCTTCCTTCCTTCCTCCTTCCTTCCTTCCTTCCTTCCTTCCTTCCTTTTTTCCTGCTTCTGTTTCTTTATACTTGTGGTAAAGTCTGTTTTGAGAGCAATAAAAAAACAAACTAATTATAAGCAAATACGAAAAACAGAGTGATGTTAAACACATACACAGAGTTTGGACACCTTGCATAACAACCTCTCTCCTGGGGTGATCGTCACCGGCCCCCCAATCCTAGCCCTCTAGCTTTTCAGAGTTCTCTTCATGAACCCCATGTGTGCCCTTCGCTCTATAACTCTCAAAGAAAAATCACATCCATGATCCCAGTCCTCGGGGGACGAGTGAGGCCAGTGACTGCCCTTAGTGCCTCGTGCAGAGGAGGAAACGGGGCCTAGAGAAGGACTATGACGTGTTCCAATCATCCTGCAAGTGAGAGGCAGACTGGGGTTCTCCCATGCCTCCAGATCCTTCTGGTCTGGGGGTGCCCTCAAGGATGTGGGGTGCCTGCCCCAGAGCTTTGGAAGTCAGGGGCTGAGAGCAGAAGGCTTTGGTATGGACTCTTCTGGACCCAAATGAATCACTATCTTGCTCTGAAGCTCTCTGCCTCAGTTTCCCCAACTGCACAAGAGCCAGCAGTTCCTCAACTGCAGGAAGAACAAGGCTGGCCTTTACCTCCGCACCCCTCCATCCCACAATGGATGGACCGATGGAGTAGGGTCTGGGCCTGAGCCGCATTCCATTCTCTGTCCTGTGCTTCAGACCCAGCCCCAAGCACCATCCTCCCTGGCCCTCTTCTTGGTCCCACACACTCCCCTCTGGCTCCTGGCTCCTCCGTGGACCTGCTCAGCAAAGGCGCCGACCAGAAGGAGAGGTGAGAGAAGAGGGGGCACAGTGTCAGCCCGGGCACCATGTGGCTTGGGCTCCGGCCCCCCGTCCTGGCTCACAGTGAGACCCGGAGCCGCCAGCCAGTCCTCTGGGCCTCAGCTTCCTCCTCAGTGTAACAAGAGGGTGGGGGATGCATTCCTCAGGTCCTTGAACACAAGCACGAAGGGAGCCCAGAGCCACGCTACCCTAGACTCGGGAGAGGCTGCCCTGTGGACACAGAGGCGGGTCTCAGGCAGATCTCTGCTCTGGGTCTGGAAGAGAGCTCGTGGTCTGCACTGGGAGGCACGGCTTGCCACTTAACCGTGGGTGACGACATTCACTTCTCTGGGCCTCGGGCTTCCTCTATGTACAATGGCAGGGCGGTTGAGAGGACTGCAAATGGCCTGTTTTTATAAAACAACCAGCAGAAGAACAACAGTCTCTCTGGCTCTGCTCCTGGCCCGGGGGATGGAAAGCCAGCAGGAGCCAAGGACAACAGTGGGCTTCCGTGGGCCCAGGACTTGACAGATGATACCAGTGTGATCACTGCTCCCCAAACCTTGCTAGACCTTGCCAAACGGTGGGTGCCTTTTTGGCGAACAAGATCCAAAGCAGGCAAGTTTCAAGGAGGGAGGGGCAGACCAGTTTGGCTTCTGTGGCGCTGACCCCCCGCTCCACGGACTGAGAAATGTGGCCACTGAGTAATACTAGTAGTGGCATTAATAACAACCACCACTTCCGAATGAACTCATTTAAACTACAGGCCAGCCCAGGAGCGAGGTTCTATTATTATCCCCTGGTTTGCAAACAAGGAAACTGAGGCACAGGGAAATCAAGTAACCTGCCCTAGGCGAGGTAGCCAGCAAGTGGCAGAGCCAGGATTTGAACCCAGGTGGCCCGGCACCGGCATTGACTCTCTTTAACCGCTGAGCTGCACTGCCTCCCAGAACGGTCCGGGATACGTGAGCTCCTCAATCCCGGTCTCAGCTGCAAGCCTTTCTACTGCTCCTTCTCTCCCTGCACCCATTGCCTGGGATACAACAGATGGGGACGGGCCTGGGGGGCGGGGGGCACACACATTAGAAATACAGAGCAGCATCCCTCTGTTGACCCCCACAATGGCCCCACGCTGCAGCGATGCCATCTGTCTCCACTTGACACTTCTACAGGTGGCTCTGTGAGGCTGAATTAGGCAGGTGACACACTGCTCACACAGCATCCAGCATTTGACCCTGTTTATGTAAAGCGAGTGAACGCACACATCTATTGGCACAGAGACACAACTGGAGGAATGCTCCCTGAGCTAACCACGGCCGCCTCTGGGGGCTCAGGCTTGTAGTTTTGTCCTCACGCTTTCCTATGTTAAAAAAATGTTTTTTTACAATCATTTACATCATTTCTATTAAAATAATAAAATACTTTTAAAGATTTTATTTATTCATTTGATAGAGAGCACAAGCAAGGGGAGCTTCAGGCAGAGGGGAGCCCCACGCGGAGCTCGATCCCAGGACCCTGAAATCACGACCCAAGCCAAATTCACCCAGGCGCCCTCGAAATAATAAAAATTTTAAACAAAGTATCTTAGGGCCAAAGCCAGGTTGGAACCGAGGTCTGTGGGGTTCCAAATCCTTAAATCTTTGCCCTTTTCCCTCGCGTGTCACTGAAATGCTGTCGGGAGGGGGGCTGGGCAGGCCACGGCAGCAGGCTGAGGCCAGGTGTCCTCCCAGAACAAAGCCAGCTTCCAGCATCACCAAATCCAGTGCCAGCCACTGCCCCTCCCCACCCCAGACTGCCCTCCTTAGGGGGGTAGCTCACCCATTCAGCCTAAGCAGAATACTTGAGGCACTCTGAGAATATAAGACTGTCAGCCCCCCTCCCATGCCCTAAATCCCACCATTAACACTTAATAATTAATAATAAATAACAATAATAATTGGTAAAGAGATTACCAGTAGCTTTTTTCCTTATCTCTATACGGATCTTCCTCAATGGAAGTGACATCCTGATAAACTCATCAGGAGTTAAAAATACGGTGAGGGGCACCTGAGTGGCTCAGTGGGTTAAGCATCTGCCTTTGGCTCAGGTCATGATCCCAGGATCCTGGGATCAAGCCCCGTATCGGGTCCCCTGCTGAGCGGGGAGCCTACTTCTCCCTCTGCCCACCCCCCACCCCCGCTCGTGCTTTCTCTGTCTCAAAATAAATAAATAAAATCTTTAAAAAAATAAAAATACGGTGACTCGAAAATGCATTCAGTATGTCTAACCTACCATAGCTCGGCCCCGCCTGCCCGAACCGTGCTCAGAACACTTCCGTTAGCCTACAGCGGGGCCACATCCTCTAAAACAAAGCCTAGTTTCTAAGAAAGTGTTGACTATCTCATGTGATTTGTTGAATCCTGGTACTGAAAGGGAAAAATCTAGAATGGATGTCTGAGTATAGAATGGTGGGAAGCGTATCAGTTGTTTACCCTTGTGATGGCGTGGCTGGAGGGGCTGCCTGGGAGCCACTGCCCCGTCCCTGCCCGGTGTCCCCAGAAAGGATCACACCACACATCTCTAACCCAGGAAAAGATCCAATTTCATAATTCGAAGTCCAGCTTCTACTGAACGTGTACCGCTCTCACACCCACGTAAAGCCGAAAAATCCTGAGTCCAGCCAGGTAAGTCAGGGGCCATCTGTACTCGAGCATTTTGACAGTGATCGTACATTGCTTCACAGCAAGAAAAATAATTTTCAAAATGACAAAATTTTGAATGACAAAATGCAAAAAGCTGCAGGAGTCCTAGCTTTGATTCTTTCCCCAAGGCCTGAAGGTTTTCTTTCTTTACGCCTCCCGTGTAAAGGCTCGACGTCAAACAGTTTTACATACATCGTTTCTGGTCTTCACAATATCCTTGCAAGAAAGAGACCGTTGTCGCCACTTGAAAGCAGCGACTGCGAAGCTAGGAGGCTGTCACCTGCCCAAGTTCACGAAGCTGGGCAAGTCACCTGCCTCCCACAGCAGGGCTCTCCCTGAGGCGGCTGCCTCCCTTCCCTGTCCTCCACATCACATCACCACCTGGTTCCTCTTGCCCCTCCTCCCCGACTGCCCTCCCAGTGTGGCCCCCGCCAACCCCAGCGGGAGGAACCCGGTCACGTTCCTTGCGCTAGGATCCTGTCAGACGCTTGGGTCCAGCCGGCCAAATGCACATTGTCTTTAGAAGCACATTTGGTGGCTCGGGGGTGCCCACAGGAGACCTAGGGCTAGCATCATGCTTCTGTGTGCCTGCCAGGAAGACCCACCATGGAATTTCTGCCCTGTTGTCCTTCCCAAACCACACAAAAAACCGCTCCAAGGGGCAGGGCCCAAGCCCCTCACGTTCAAGGCCAGCTTCCTACAAGTGGGACAGATGGGCCCATTGGAAGGGCTGGGCTCTGAACCTGGAACATAGTAGCTAGGAGCTGAGCCAGGACCCAGACCCTTCCTCCCCTGGAAACTAGAGAGGAGAAGGGAGGCCAAGGCCACATACTCTCAAGGGCCAGGGTGGGGGGCCCAGCTCTCCTGACTCCCCGGACAGGCCCTCTCCTCCACCCCACATTGAGGGAAAGACAGGCTCTCTCTCCCTTCCTTCTAGTCTTCAAAACTTCCCTCAGCAAACAGAACCCCCTGCGTCTACGGATTGAGTTCCTTTTCCGTGCAAAGCTGCGTGTGGAGTGCTGTTGGGAGTTCAGGGGTGCCTCACATTTGGGGAACAAACGCTTCCATCAGTCTGACCTTCCCCTGCCCACTGGTACTCACGCAGGCCTGTAAGGGGGCAGCACAGACATGCAATATTGTTTTTCAGAGGAGGGGGTGGGGCTCCCCCACCTCCCATAGCTGGGCAGGGGCCCCAGAGCTGGAACTTGAAGCCATGTGACTTAGATCTTACGTCCCCTCAAGGCTCTTTCTGCTGCACCCAGCTGCCTAGAAAGGTTCTGCAGTCAAGACTTCCCCTCCCAGGAAGAGGCAGAGTAGAAGAGAAAGGGCCAAGGACAGGGGCTCTAGAGCCAGTGGTCGGGGGAGGGGGGCAGTCACTGCCAGCAATTGGTTACCTGGGACAATTCACTTCATGTCTCAAAATCTCAGGCTCCTTGTCTGTAAAATGGGGATAATCGGGTTATCCTGTGGTTTTGAGCATGGCGTCTAGCACACAAAGTGCTCAGTGTATTAGTTATTATCAGCAAGCTGCAGGAGGGAGGGAAAGCATGCAGGGTAGCAGTCAGGGGAGCTCCCTAGAGGAGGCAGGTTGGATGGATGGGGAGGAACCAGACCGAGAGGAGGCGAGCAGGGCATGGTTATACATGGTGGTCGTAGAGAAAGGCACCAGCCTGGCAGTCAGACGATCTGAGCTCTTGCCCCAGCCGGCCCACCAAGCTGCTGTGTATTCTTGGGCAAGCAGCCCCTCACATAAAGCGGAGTCAAGGCCATGATCACTCTGCCTGATCCTCTGCCTGCCTTGACTCACTTCCTCAGCAAAGTCTCAGGTGTTGGACTCAGCCGGGCGATTCAGGCAAAAGGGGAGGCTGGCCAGGGACGGCTGGGCAAACCTGGCGGGGGGTTCCTGGTGGACAGGGAGAGGACTGGCCAAGGGAAACAAGTTTGCTAGAGTTAAACGCTGCCATCCCAGTACAGAGAGCTTCATCAGAGAAGTTCAGACCTTTAAAATGTTCATGGTGGCTTTGTTCCGGTGGAGGGGTGGCCAGTGTTGTTTTTGGGGTTTGGGTTTTTTGGGGGGGGTTTCGCTTATCTCCATAAGCTGCCATTTTGACAACGATTGACCATATATTGCTGTACGGTAAAAAATAATATGAAGTCTTCAAAGGTACAAAATTAATGAAAGTACTGGTTTTGATTCTTACTCCAGGGCACACAAATTGTCTTTCTCACATAAGCAGCCTCACTGCGACCTGGTGAGCTCTCTCCTGGGCCCGTGCAAATGTCACCTCCTCAGGGAGGCCCTCCATGATGACCTGGGGAGCTGAGAGCCCACAGAGAAAGGAGCGAGGAGGCCATGCTGCCAGCAGCTGCAGTATGGCCTGCAGGCCCCCTGACACAGTAGGGAGTTCAGCCAGTGAGCTCGAGAGGCAGGGGCAGCTCTGCTCCTGCTGGGGCTCCAGACTCCTCCGAAGGCAGCCCCATCTCCGCCCCACTCCCGTTCCCAGACTTTCCTGTCCTCAGTGATAGTAACTAGCATTACCTGTGTTTGCCGTGCTCCCAGCGACACGCAGGAGCCAGCTGGCTTAACCCTCACGATCCCTGCCAGCTGTGCAGGCCCCCCTAAAGGTTGCAGGGCCGCAGGCCCACTCACCCGACATCTAAATATTGAAAAGTTAGAAGTCAAATCAACACTCAGTTAAGTGTCCCATCCTCTTGCCTTGACACAGTAGCAAAGGTACCTTCAGAGTCCCTGGGGAGGACAAGGTCACACTTAGATTTCTTGATACCTCAGAGTGTCTCCCTGGAACTGGTGGCCCCCACCCAGCCTTCCCCCTTCTCTTCTACCCCCAGCTCCATACCACCTCCAAACCTGGCGCCCCGAGAGCACCACCCAGCCTAGGGGTGCGTCGGGAGGGTGCACCCTGGAGAGGGCGCAAGGCCATCTGGGAGGGAGCTCCAGTCCCCGGGGTAGAGTGTAGTCGGGAGGAAAGGGGTGTGTAGGTTCTGTGCGGACACGTCCTTTGGCCCTTCAGGCCACTCACTCCAGGAGAGGGACTTGTCCAGAAGAAGGGCCGGGTCTACGGCACTCCTGGAGGTGGCTTCAACCGTTACCCTCAGAAGGGGAAATCAAGGCTCAGAGAGTCTAAGTTGGTTGTCCAAGGCCTCGCAGCCGGGAAGGAGTGGGTCACATCGGAACTCGGAGCTGGCCCCCTCAGAGCCCGAGCTGCCCTGCCTGGGAGGGGATGACGGGTGTCTGCCGCTGGGACAGGGCAACAACCTGGGCAGAGCGGGGCTAGGTCCCCAGGCTACAGAAAAAGCAGAGAATGGTCAAGTGTCAAGACTGGGGTCCAGGAGCTCCTGCCAGGCTCCTGGAGACATAAGACCAGAAAAAAATAACTTCAATGCCAGACAGAGGAAGCTAAGGGCTGTGGTCAGCAAAGGGATCCGGGAAGGGGCCCTGAAGAGGCTGCATTCTGGGGCCTGGATGGGGGCAAGGTTTTGCAGGAGGAAGAGTGGGGAGAAGCCTCAGGCAGAACTTACGGCACAAAGGCTGAGGAGAAGTAGGGCACTCCCAGGGAACAGCCCGGCGTCTTCAGGGGGCCGGTGGCCAGAGCCCGGGCTGTGAGCCGAGGCGCAGAGGAAGCCAGGGCTGAGACAAGAGCCTGGGGAGGCGCGGGGGGCTGGCCACAGGGAGCCGACGTCCTGCGGCAGGCTGTGCCAGGCTGGGGAGGGTACGAGCCAGGGAGGGACCTCGTGGGAGTATTTGGGAACAGCTGCAAGACGATGATGCCACCCAGCGACACGCCATAGAGGCCAGGAGTGCCCTCCCTGCTTGAGAAGGTCCTGGCTGGGCCTGCCCTGAGAGAGGCTCTGGGCTGGGAGGTGCCGAGTCCTCTCTGGGAACATACTCCTGTGTTCTCTACCAGAATGGGATGCCCCCAGCCCCAGATCACTGGGAGCTCCCTAAAGAGGGGGCCCCCATGCTCCCAACTTCCCTGTCCTCAGCACCCAGCTCTGTCTGTCCTCACTCTTGTCCACCCACCCAACATTGACTGAGCTCCTGGCAGGGGAGGCCTGCTGGGGAACCAGGGTCAAGGTCTTGACAGGAGGAAAAGAGGCCTGAGCCCCAGAGCATGGGGAGTAGGCCCAGACTAGGGAGATATTGGGGAGGCAGGAGTCCTAGGACTTGGTGACTGGCTGTCTTCAGGGAGCAAGGGGCCAGCAGTACACCCAGATTTTAGCCTGAGTCCAGGTAGACGGTATACCCCCCAACCACACAAGAGCGGTGGTGAGTCAAGTATGGGAGCCCCTGCGGTGTTGGGGGCCCAGCCCTAGCCCTCCCCTCTGTCCTGACTCTATCCCCCCACCTCCTACTTCCAGACCCCATTGATCTGTCTAAACTATCCCTTTGAAGGCCCCTCCTTGTTCTCTCCTTTCTTTCCCCTCCCAGCTCTGCTCCTCACCCCCAGAGACAAGGGTTTGGCCCAGCCAGGCTGACCAGGCAGGCCACAGTCTGGTCTCTCTGCTCAAGAAGCCAGGGGGCAGCCAGGGGAGGCAAGATGTGCTGTGTCTGGGGACCAAACCCAGTGGGGGTTGACAGGCCTTGTGTGACAAAGGCAGTGGTTGGGGACAATACCCCTATTACCCCCAGCTGGGGCCCTGGGATAGACAGAAGAGAGGTAAACAGAGGAAGAACTCCCCACCCCTTTATCCCTGGGCACAACAGACGCCTGGCCTATCCTCGTGCCTACCCCGAAAGCAGGGCCAAAATGTCCGACCCATTACTGAGATGAGAACACTGAGGCCTAGAGAGGCCAGATGACGCTTTTCTGACATCAGTGTCCCCACCTGTCAATGAGGAGCTGCTGAGGAGCTCCTGGAAGAAAGTGGGAAGGTGTCTCAGAGACAGCTCTGCTGCTGCCCTGCCCTGGGGCCCAGAACAACCTCCACCCAGCTGGGGCTCGGTGCCTGCCTCCCCAGAGGCTGTAAGTACTGAATGAGGGGGAGTATGCTACAAAGTACAGCCTGCACCCAGCACCCAACGGGCCTGTTTCCAGAGAGGGGGAACTTATTATTCACGCGCTGAAGAGGTGCCTGATTATTTTACAAGGAGAATACATTTTGGGATCACTTGTATAATTTTAAAGTAACATCCCAAATTCATTCTGTAAAACCCCCCGGCGAATCTGTAGCAGACCAACTCCCAGGCTCCGGGCCCAGCTCTACACACTCACCAGACACCCCTACCCCAGGCTGACCCCTGGGAAAACACCCCCGCTGGTTCCCCACCCTGGGCCAGTGCTGTCCCTGGCAAAAGGCTGGGGGCCACTTTCCCAGCAGCAAGCCCCGCTCAGCTGGGTGGGACACCGTGGCGACAGCTGATAAGCCGGCCTGTTTAGTTCTGTCTGCAGAGGTCCTGGGGGGAGGCCCAGGCGGCAGACAGTGTGGCTGTGGCCTCTTCCCCTTCCTGGGCCAGGCTGGTCCCCCAAGGCTGGGAAGGCCTTTGCTAGGGGTTCTTGCAGCCACTGCCTCCAGGCCCCCAGCTGGAAGGAGCCGGACGTAGATGAACACAGGCATGCATGGTTGTTGGTTTAGATGATTTTATCTCTTGGTGTAAGCATAACCTTTTCTAAAGCTCCATCGGGTTTCTATCCCTAGGTACAGCACTCCCTCCTCCAGGACTCTCCCCCCAAGGCAGCTACGATTGGAAGATGTGTGGGTATACAAGCGAGGAGGCCTGCCACACTGTCCTGTGCCCCATTCCTACCAGCCCCCAGCTCTGCCCACATGCCATTCCCCTGCCCAGCACACTGTCCTCCCCTCTCCCATCCCCCGACACCCTTCTTTCCTTGTTCGCTCATTCTTCTTCATTCTCCAGGTCTCCATTTAAACGCTCTGCTTCTGGAAACTCTCCCTGCTCCCAGGCTTCAGTCCTTCCCCCATTTGGTGCTTCCAGGACACCCCAGACTTCTTTACCATGACTACCTGGGATGGCCTGTTTAATGATCTGTGTCCCCACTAGACAGTCAGGTGACCAAGTTGTCCCAGATTGCCACCAAGGTTCCCAGTTTGGGTGCTGATAAGCACACATCCCAGGAAAGGCCCCAGGCCCAGGCAAACCAGAACAGATGGTCACCCTAGCAGACACCGAGCCCCATGAGGGCCCGGAGGGTTCTGCCCCATCCATCCCAGTCTCCCAGCACCTAGCCTGGAGCCTGGCACTCGGCGGCTCCCTAAGTACTTGCTGCATCGTGAAAATAAAAGCACCACTCATACAGCAATCGGTCTGGGCCAGGCAGTGTTCAGAGCCTCCGCAGACAGAAACTCATCTAATCTTCACAACGACCCAGCGAAGCAAATGAAAGCTCCAAGGTCACACAGTGAGGAGAGGTGGGGGGGGCAGGATTCAAGGGTCTTTACCCAGGACACGGTGGGTGCACCACTGTTCCTGGGTCTCCCGGGTGACCTGCATGGGCTCCTGCAGAGGGAAAGCTGGGCAGGAAGAAACCCCCGGGCTCCCATAGCCCTACAGTGGGCAAGACTACCAAGGACACGGGGCTGGCAGGGGCCTGAGGAGAGACTGGCTTTAGCTCCATGCTGCCAGAGTCGGGGTCCCTCCTGGGAACAGGGCCCCTCATGCCCCAGAGTTTTGCTGCAAAGTTAAGAATTCTCTCTACTGTGGGCAGAGGGGGCGGGCTTGGAAAGGAGAGAATGTGGGGGGAGATAATCACTGTCCCATTTTACAGGGGCCCTTACAGAGGAGGAATGACTGGGCTTCTGTAGGCCTAAGAGCTCTGGGTAGCTATCCCTTCAACAGAGGAGGCCCCCACACCCACCCTTTGCTTTAGAAGTAAAAAAACAAAGTCCTTCCTAAACACACAGCCTCCGTCCACCATGCAGTCCCGGCACCTCAGCCCTGGCTCAGCCCCTCCTCACGCCGGCCGGCCTTGTGTCCTGAGCCTCTCCGAGCCTCTCGTGTCAGTGAGAGTCATCAAAGTGCCTACCTCACAGGATTGTTTGGGGGGTCCTGAATTAGTAGATGTAAAGCTCCTAGAATAGTCTGCAAGCAGGGCAATCGCCTGGGTAAGTGTCAGCTGATGTTCTCTCACATTAATCGTCATCCCATCCAACTAGAACGCCCTTCCCCACAACATGGTCAAATCCGACACTGCTCGAGGCTTCCCTGCCCGCGTGGCTCACACGTGCCCCTGTGTGTCTGAGATCAGGGGACACACTGCGCCTTGGAAGCTACAGCCTCCATCCATCGTTTGTAAACGGATGACAAGTGACACGATCAAAACTTGACCTAATCAGGGGCACCTGGGTGGCACAGCGATTAAGCGTCTGCCTTTGGCTCAGGGCATGATCCCGGCGTTATGGGATCGAGCCCCACATCAGGCTCCTCCGCTATGAGCCTGCTTCTTCCTCTCCCACTCCCCCTGCTTGTGTTCCCTCTCTCGCTGGCTGTCTCTATCTCTGTCAAATAAATAAATAAATAAAGTCTTAAAAAAAAAAAAAAACTTGACCTAATCAGTTCCAATAAAACGGCCATTGGGACACCCACCTGAATGGCTTCTGCCCGGAGGTTTGGCGGGGAGGGGGCTGACCAGGGCCTGGGGCCACGTGCGCTGTGACTAGCGGCAGCAGCGGGACAGCCCGATGGTCTGGGTGTGGACCCCAGCTCCTTTATGAGCCAACTGTGTGACCCGGGGCTCGGAGCCAGCTGTTCCTCATCTGGAAAATGGGGGCATAATCACTGTCCTCACAGTGCCGTTGGAGGAGACGTGGACGATCCACGTGAGGCACTTCACGAGGACTGCAGCTGGCGGAACCCCAGCCCGCGTACCAGCCGCTAAGCTGCAGCGTCCTCCTCTGCAGACCTACAGGTAAGCAAGTGGAGGCAAAACCCCCACAAAAACCCAGCTTTAGGGTGAAGAAGTACTTAGCCTAGGGCCTGGACAATGGTACTTCCCTACTTCCTTCCTCTCTTCCCTGAGGAGAGAGACAGAGGTCAGGAGGATCCGGAGGACTGGGCTTTGCTTCACTCCTAGGTTACTCTAGGCAAGTCACCCGGTTCAGCCGGGCTAGAAGGGCCAAGGGAAGAGAAGAGGAAGGAGAGAAGGAAATGGGAAGAGGGATGGGAGGAGGGAGAGGAGGAGGGTGGGAGAAGGAAAGAAGAAAAAGAGAAAGTAACATAACCCCCACCAGCCAGCCAACGTGGGACTGTCGCAGGCTGAGCAGACTGAGAGAGACAATGGTGGACGGCTGGGTGGGCTCCCAATGTCAGGGGCTAACAGCCAGCACCAGTGGGCACTTCCCCAGGTGGGAATCCATTCCATGGCCTTCCACTGGACCTTCTTAGCCTTCTCAGGGCTAAGAGTTCAAAATGTACTTGCTGGAGATCTGCCACATTAAAATATGAGGGAGAAAGAAGAACAAAATTGGAAGCCTCACACTTCTTGATCTTAAAACGTATTACAAAGCTATGATGCACAAAACAATATGGTACTGGAGCAGAAACAGACATCTAGACCCACGGAACCAGAGAGCCCAGAAACAAACCCTCCTGTGTATGGTCAAATGATCTCCCACAT
The DNA here is from genome assembly GCF_017311325.1 of Ursus maritimus. Lineage (NCBI taxonomy): Eukaryota > Metazoa > Chordata > Mammalia > Carnivora > Ursidae > Ursus > Ursus maritimus. The sequence goes on from NW_024425230.1 coordinate 36,531,591, forward strand.
GGATGCCAGGGCTACATGATGGGGAAAGGAGAGTCTCCTCACAAATGGTGTTGGGAAAACTGCATATCCACGAGCAAAGAAATGAAGTCTGATCCTTATCTTACACTCTACACAAAAATCAACTCAAAGTGGATTAAAGACCTAAGTATGGGGGCGCCTGGGTGGCACAGCGGTTAAGCGTCTGCCTTCGGCTCAGGACGTGATCCCGGCGTTATGGGATCGAGCCCCACGTCAGGCTCCTCTGCTGTGAGCCTGCTTCTTCCTCTCCCACTCCCCCTGCTTGTGTTCCCTCTCTCGCTGGCTGTCTCTATCTCTGTCGAATAAATAAATAAAATCTTTAAAAAAATAAATAAAGACCTAAGTATGAGACCTGACACTACAGAGCTACTAGTAGAAAACATAGGGGAGAAGCTTTACAACATCGGATTTGCCAAGAAAAAAAGCACAGGCAACAAAAGCAAAGATAGACACGTGGGACTACATAAAACCAAAAAACTTCCACGCAGCACAGAAAACAAAGTGGAAACAACCAACAGAGTGAAAAGGCAGCCTATAGAATGGGAGAAAATATTTGCAAATCATATGTGTGGTAAGGGGTTCATATCCAGAATATATAAATATCTCCTGTAACTAAACAGCAAAACTACCCCCAAATAACCCCACGTAAAATGTGCAAAGGACTTGCATAGACATTTCTCCAAAAAAGACACACAAATGGCCAGCAAGCACGTGAGAAGATGCTTGACATCACTAATCATCAGAGAAATGCAAATGAAAATCACAACGAAAAACTGCCTCCCGCTTGTTAGGAGGGTCACTACCCCCCACCCCAAAAAAACAACAACAAAGAAAAAACACAAACTGGAAAATAACAAGTGTTGGCGAGGATGTGGAGAAACTGGAACTTTTGTGCACTCTTGGTGGAAACGTAAAATGGCGCAGCCACTGTGGAAAACAGTATGGCAATTCCTCAAAAATGTAAAAATAGAATTACCAGAAGATCGGGCAACCTGACTACGTGGCATATGTCTCAGTCCATTCGGGCTGTTACAACACAGTACCACAGATTGTGTGGCTTACTAACAACAGAAAGTTCTTTCTATCGGTCCTGGAGCCTGGCGGTTCAAGAGCAGGGCGCCGGCACGGTCAAGTTCTGTCCACGGCCCTCTTCCGGGCTGCAGACTGCTGATGTCTGGATCCTGGCACGGGAAGAGTAGAGAGCTAATTCTACTAATGCATTAATTCCACTAATCCATGAGGGCTCCACTAGAGTGGCCTAATCACCACCCAAAGGCCCCATCTCCAAATACCATCCCAGTAGGATTAGGGTTTCAACATATGAATTTGGGAGGACACAAACATTCAGTATATATCCAAAAGAACTGAAAATAGTATCTCAAAGAGACATTTGCATATACCTGTTTATTGCTGCGTTATTTACGATAGCCAAGAGTCCGTAGAAGGACAAAACAATGTAGTATATACATACAATGGATGCTTTTCAGCCTTAAGAAAAGAAGGAAATCTTGTCAGACATTACAACCTGGATAAATCCTGAGGGCATTATGCTAAGTGAAATGAGTCAGTCAAAAAAAGATAAATTCTAGGAGTGCCTGGGTGGCTCAGTCAGGTAAGAGTCTGCCTTCCGCTCAGGTCATGATCCCAGGGTCCTGGGATCCAGCCCTGCACGGCTCAGGGCTCCCTGATCAGCGGGGAGTCTGCTTCTCCCTCTTCCTCTGCCCCTCCCCCCTTTTGTGCTTTCTCTCTCTCTCTCTCTCTCTCTCTCTCTCAAATGAGTCTTAAAAAAAAAAAAAGGCAATCCCTGCATGATTCTACTTTTGTATGAAGTATCTAAAGTCATCAAATCATAGAAACAGAACATAGAATGTGGATTCCAGGGGCTTGAGGGGAGGGGGACATTCAGAATTGTTCAACGGGTATGGAGTTTCAGTTACGCAAAACGAAAAAGTTCTAGAGGTCTGTTGCACAACAAAATATATAGAGTTAACACTATTGTACTGGACACTTAAAAATTAACTAAGCTTATTGTGGTGATCATATATATATGTGAGATACATAAAACATATCTCAACTCACCATGTTGTACACCTGAAACATACACAACATGTCGGTTATAGCTCAGCAAAACTGGGGGAAAAAGAATAATGGGCAAAACCACTTACTACTTTCTTTCATACATGCACCCACTTTTCCTTAGGCTCAAACATAACCAAATATTTACCCTGGTTGGAGGCTTGGAAGCTTGCTCTTGTCATACACACACACACACACAGGCTTTTTAAAACACAAAATGGGATCATACTTTACGTACTACTTTTTGCCTTGGTTTGCCTATCAATATCACAGACAACCCCACAAGTCACTGCATATGGGATTGAGCAAGCACATTCCTTTTTTGTTTGTTTGTTTGATTCTGGTATAGTTCACAGTGTTACATTAGTTTCAGATGCAATGTAGTGATTCACCAATTCTACGCATTACTCAGTGCTCATCATGGTAAGTGTCCACTGAATCCCCTTCACCTATTTCACCCCTCCCCGCACCCACCTCCCCTCTGGTCACCATCAGTTCGTTCTCTAGAGTTAAGAGTCTGTGTTTGTCTCTTTTCTTCTTTGTTCATTTGTTTTTTGCTTAGATTCCGTATATGACTGAAATTATATGGTATTTGTCTTTCACGGACTGACTTCTTTCACTTAGCATTATACTCTCTAGATCTATCCATGTTGCTGCAAATGGTTAAGGTTTCATTCTTTTTTATGGCTGAGTAATATTCCATCGTAGCTATTTACCACCTCTTCTTTATCCACTCATCAGCCGATGGACCCTTGGGCTGCTTCCACATTTTGGCTCTTGTAAATAATGCTGCAATAAACATAGGGGTGCATATATCTTTTTGAATTACTGTTTTTCTATTTTTTGGGTGAATACCCAGTAGTGGGATTCCCGGATCATATGGTAATTCCATTTTTAATTATTTGAAGAACCCCCAAACTGTTTTCCACAGGAGTTACACCAGTTTGCATTCCCACCAGCAGTGCACGAGGGTTCCTTTTTCTCCACATCTCTGCCAACACTTGTTTCTTCAACGAGCTCATTCTTAACGGTCCACAGAATTCTCCAGTTTGGATGTAACCAAATTTATCTACCTATGCCCTGGAGGCAGACACTGAGACTGCCACTATAAACACTATAGTAAAAAATATTTTTTCTTATGGATAGATTTTATGGATAAAGTTCTGAAAGTGGGACTGGTGGGGCAAAGGGCATGCCCATTTCTACTTTAACAGTGCTTGGTGAAAAATGGTATTTAGTTTATATATATATATATTTTTTTAAGATTTTATTTATTTATTTGACAGAGAGACAGCCAGCGAGAGAGGGAACACAAGCAGGGGGAGTGGGAGAGGAAGAAGTAGGCTCATAGCGGAGGAGCCTGATGTGGGGCTCGATCCCATAATGCCGGGATCACGCCCTGAGCCGAAGGCAGACGCTTAACCACTGTGCCACCCAGGCGCCCCTAGTTTATATTTTTATTTGCATTTCCCAGAAACTGGGAAAGTTGTGTGCCTTTCTCATGTTTGCATTTCCTCATCTGTGAAGTGATGTTGTACATTTTTCTATTGTTTGACATTTTCCAATTAATTTATAGACATTCCACATGATGGATCAAATGGGATATGAAAGGTGTGAACCCTTTATCTATTTTATTTTTTTAAAAGATTTTATTTATTTGAGATAGAGCAAGAGCAAGGAGAGAGAGAGAGAGAGAGAGAGAGAACAAGTGGTGGGGAGAGGGAGAAGCAACTCTCCACTGAGCAGGGAGCCCAACACAGAGCTTGATCCCAAGACCTGGTATCACGACCTGAGCCAAAGGCAGATACTTAACTGACTGAGCCACCCAGGGTGGCTTTATCTATTTTATACATACCAAATATTTCTCCCCATCTACTACTGTCTCTAGACTAGCTTGTGGAGTCTCTTACCATGTAGACCTCTAAACATCTTATTTGATCTAATCTGTCTTTTCCTTCATGCTCATGGGTCCCTGGCTTCTTGAGAAGCCCTACCCCCTGAGATTACACAAGACCTTTCCTAAAGCATTCACCTTATATTTTTACTTGTGATTTTTCATATTTAGACCACTTATCCAGATAGATGCAATGTTCTTTTTGCACTGACCCTATACATCCTTCCTCATCAGTTTATACTAATTATCTTACTCTTTTGAAATACTGTATCAGATTCCACTCAAAGAGTCACTGGCTTATTTAGCTTGCAGTATTTTAGGGTACTGAAGTGATTTCCAGTTTTGTTTTTTTTTTAAAGATTTTATTTATTTATTTGACAGAGAGAGAGCGCGCGCACAAGCAGAGGGATCAGCAGAGGGAGAGGGAGACGCAGACTCCCATTGAGCAGAGAGCCCCACGTGGGGCTCGATCCCAGCACCCTGAGATCATGACCTGAGCCAAAGGCAGACACTTAACCAACCAGGCCATCCAGGCGCCCCTATTTCCAGTTTTAAATACTATTTAATAATAATAGCTACCAAATATTGAGTGCTTTTTACGTGCCAGGCACGGGTGCACACATGTTGTGTACAGTACCTAGTGGAACTCTCACGACAGTTCGGGGGTACGTTCTATTCCATCTTTGATTCTCTTGTCACGATCACCCAGCTAGGAAGTAAGTGGTGCAGCTAGGACTCTGACCTAATCCAATACTGAAGGACTCCAAGATCCCCAGCTCTCCCCCACCAGACGCACGTTCTTTCGTATTTAACATGCGGCTTAAAATATCCCCAACTTTCATGTCTGTAAGGATGGAGAAAGGAAAAATAAACATTTTTTATTTTCTTCCTCTACCCAAACCCTGTATTAGACGTGTCACAGGTTGTCTCCTGGAATTCTTACAAAAGTCCTCTGAGGGGTGGGATTCTCCACTTTCCAGACACAAAAAGGGAAATTCGGTGAGAAGACAATCACTCAAGGTTTGCGGGTGACCATGGGGGGTTCAAACCCAGTTCCAAGCGACTTGTATATTCCTATTTTGCACTTAGAAAGATACACGTCCTAGCTTTACAAATAACATGTTGATGCACCGTAGCTTTTTGTTTTGTTTTGTTTTTTCTTTTGCTGACGCTGAACTGTTTCCTTGGGATACATTCCCAGAAAGAGATTACTGAGTCAAAGGGTATGAATACTTTTATGGCTTTCCATCTATACTGCCAAATCGTTATTACAGAGGTCTGTACCCACATTCTCTGCACCAGGGGAGGGGAGCTTCACGTTCAAATATTCAGGTGGGGAAACTGAGCTGCCAAGGGGTGCTGCACTTAACACATTGAGCCCTGAGTCCAAGCATTTTAGAAAGATCTGGTAGGTACGCACTCTGGTTTCTCAAGACAGCCCTGGAGTCTATTGGGTTTAGAAGTTGGGCGCTTTTGTTTTTTTGTTTTGTTTTGCATCACGTTGTCTCTTTTGTGAAATCCTTCAAAACGTGACTGAAATGGGATTAAGCACAGGCTTATCTTTTCAGGAAAGGACAAATCTGACAAAACCCTGATTCTGATGCAGTGCCCCTTGGGGAAAGGACTCCCCGCAGCTCGGCCCAGAGGCGGCAGCTTTGGGAGGAGCGGCTGGAGGAAGGGGCATCTTGGGGAGGGAGGCTTGGTGGGGAGGGGGCATACTGGGGAGGAGGCTGATGGGGAGGGAGGGGTGGGGGGG
>NW_024425230.1:36537357-36560222 GCF_017311325.1 Ursus maritimus
GCCGAGACTGGGAGACGCCGCGGCCGCGGGAGATAGAGGCGCCCCGGCCGGGCGCGGCTCCCGGCTCCCGGCTCCGGCGCCCGCAGCGGGCAGGCCCGGGGGACGGCGGCGGGGCGGCCCCGAGGGTCCGGGGCGGCGCAGGGTCCCGGGCCGCCCGGCGACCTCAGGCGGTACCCCCCCCCGCCCAGCGGCGCTGGGATCCTGGCCCCGGCCCAGGTCTGCCCCAGGAGCCCCAGACAGAAGGCTTCCCTGGGACTCCACTCCCTCCTCGGTAAAACCAGGGCGCCGAGGGGTCGTGAGGAACCTGTCCACACGCGGCAGGGGACGCGCGCTGAGGGCGCAAGGCCCGCTCTCGGTGCGGTAGCCTGGCCCCCCCACGGCTCCCCGGTGGTGACATCGCCCCCCTTTCAGGGATGGGGCTTAAGGAACTTGGCCTGGCTGCCGAGCGTGCCACGGGCCGGGGTCCGGACCCAGAGCTCCACACTTGTCTTCCACTGCCCCACAAACAGGGGGCTTTTCCCCCTTGGAGGCTGACAAGGAAATCTCCACCAGCGGCATTTGCATTCTGCCTTTTCAAATTCCTCAAATTCCCCACATAAAATTCAGTTGGCTGCCAGACAGCCAGGGAGGAGGGCTGGGAGAGGCCGCACTGGGGCAGCCAGGAGCCATAAACGGGTGGCTCTCCGACAGAGAAACAACTTTGGAAGTGGATGGAAATTCTCACACACACACACACGGAACCTCCCTGAAACAGACCATTGCCAAAATCAAACATCTCCAGACAACGGCAAGCTGTCATCACCTGGCGTTCAAGGTCCTGCCCATCCTGGCACCGACCCTCCTATACTGACCAGGCCTCCATAGTACCCCTTCCTCCATATACAGTCTGCCTGCCACAATGCCTCACTCACCGTCTTGGCTCCTGGGCAGCCCTAAAGCCTTCCTCTTTCTCCCCCACTGAACCCCCAATAAGGATTTAACTCTTCATGGTAACTTAGGAAAAGATTTTCAAGGGGATTTTTTTTTTCTTTGTGCATTAAGCTGCCTTAAGAACTGTACCCCAAGTAAAATTCAACTCCTCTGTAATATAGCTACCATTACTTGCAGGCCTACTGTGTGCCAGACTCTTTCATACAGTGTCACATCCTGTCAGCAACCCCAGGAGTTAGGAGATATCACTCCCCTTTTACAGATGAGGGAAACTGAGCTTGAGAGGTTCATTCACTTGTCCAGGGGCACAGAGGCAGAAATTGGTTTGGCCTAACTGCAGATTCAGGCAGAATGTGAGTAAAAAGCAATGGAGTAGGACACCTTGATTGTCTTCTAGGCATTCTGGCACTCAGTTGACCACTATTGGGCAAGCCCCTCTCTTTCTCTGGACCTTAGCCTACTGGGAGAGAACCAGAGATGACTTCCCAGTTCCTGCTTCCCAGGCCAGTTGGGAGGCTCTGCAGAGAGATGGATAAGGCTGGGCCTATTGGCTAACCCCTCCTGCTGGGGAAATTCTAGGTCACAGGTATGCTTCTTTCTCCACCCCTGCTCCCACCCCGTTTCAAACTCTGACTCATGGAAAGTGAGTTATCTGTGCCCTCTGCAACCCAGGTGGGCCTCTCCTGAAAACAAATCTCCCATTTCCTTCTGGCAGGTGGGTAATATGGGCAATCTCTGGGGCCCTCTACTTCCATTCTCTGTGCACACCCCCAACCCTCTGCCCTGTTTCTCCCTATCCCAACTCCTGGGCTCTCAGCGCCCTGCTCTCTCTTCTTCCCCATCCAGACTTGCTCAAGGAAAAGCCACTCCATCAGCCAGTTACAGTGAAGTATGAATGAGTTCAAGTTTCTAGCATGTGCTTCCCCTAATATGTACAGTGTCAGCCTGGGATTCTGGACAGTTACGAATATGGGATAATGTGCGCCCCACCCCCACTCCCAGGCAGGAAGCCTGGTCCGGCCCAGTGCATCTGGAATTCCATATTTTTATATTTTTATTGGTTTTTCCCCTGTGCCCCACATCCTGAGCTAGGGGAGAGGGTTTTTACATGAGCCCACTAATTAACAGAGAACAGAAGCCTTATTTCATAAATAAAATCATAGATACACTGTATGAATAGAAATGTAGCATGTTCCTGGAGAGGGTTTAAACTTTTTAAATGTTCCCCCCAGGGTCTGGGCAGGTGAGCCCCGAGGGGTTTTTCCATGGAAGACCTTGGGGTGAGGGAGGGCTGGTTGTCCCTCAGGAGAAGGGAGGTTCCATGGGCTCTGAACTGAGCCTATTTGCATTTTGCCCTCCAGGGCCTGGTGGCCCCCTACGTGCCTGTTCCTCCCTTGGCTGTATCAGTACTTCCCCACATGGGCTTCTTTGCTGGGTCTCTGGGCAGAGAGAAGAGTTCATGACAGCCATCCCTAGGGTTAGGGGATGTGTGCTATGGTGTGGTCAGGTGGGACCATGAGACCTTGGGCAAATCACTGGCCCTCTCTGGACTTTCCTCAATCTGAGGAATGGAGGGCACAGGTGAGATGAGTCCTGGGCTGTTCAGTACTGCAGCTGATAAATGAGGTCGCTCTGGGAGCTGAAGGCAGGCCCAGAGCTCACCTGTAGGTGGCCAGACTCTGGCGTGCAGGCTTAAAGCCTCAGAGCACTTCGGACGTGCACCACTGTTTGTACCCGCGACGACGTGTAACAGCCTCTACTGTTAACACCAGTCTCACAGACGAGGCAACCGAGCCTGGGTGTTTGACCTGACACCCAGACCCCTTGAGGAGAGCCAGGCAGAAGTGACTCGTCCTTTTCTGCACACCTGGAAACGGAGGTCCAGAGAAATACAGCAACTGCCACACTCCTGTTGTTACTCAACCAAGGTAACAAGCCCTGGGAAGCACAAAGGATGAGCCAAGTGACCACGGCGCGTCACTGCCCCTCGTAGTCTGTTTCCTTGGCTGCAGCCAGAGGCTAACGGGACGGCAGAATGAACATATTCAGAGGAGAGCGGCCGCTCTAAGACAGACACTGGACAGAGGACAGGTCTCTTCCTTGAGAGCACAGTGGCCTGTGTTGGGCCCTCTGGTGGCCAGGCCTCATCACTGCAGGACGTCCGGAGACCCGGGAGGCTCAGGGTCTTCTGGTCAGATTGCCTGGAGTTTCCAGAGACAATCTGCAAGAGTTTTGACCCCAGATCATGAAAGGCCAGAAACTCAGAGAAGTCTATTTGGCTGCTGGAGCAGCTCCCACTCTGTCCCTGACACAGGAAGCGCTCCTTTCTACCTGGTCTCCAGGGATCCGGAGCGCTGGGTTGCTGCGGAAGCATCTCGAATCCTACCCCAGAGATCCCTGTGCCCACAGCACAACAGGGAGACTGAGGCCCTAGGAAGTCCTGCCTTTGATTGCAATAAACAGCAAATATATATATATATATATATATAGAGAGAGAGAGAGAGAGAGAGAGAGAGAGAGAAGAGGACAGGCCCGCAATTCAGTGCTTACTGTCGGCAGCAGAGCCTAGCTCGCTGTGTAACAAATTATACGCCGTCTCTGAGGCCGTTTCTTCATTGGCAAAGGAGGGATGTGGTGCAGGCCGAATGCCATCATGTGTGCAAGTTGCTTTGCACATGATAATGAGCTGTGCTTATAATTATTATTCCAGCAGATGTTTCCAGTTACTTCTCGTCCTCTCCGCAGTGAGGGGCCCTCACGGCACCACTTCACAGAGGGGGATGCGGGACTTGAACAGCTCGGCCTGGAATACACTTAGTCAGTGGTCAGTCAGGAATTCAAGCACTGGCTGTTTCAGGAAATGCACACTGAACGCATGGGGGCCAGAGAGGGGTGATGCTGGAAGCCTACTTTTAGATGATTCTGGGGAAAAAAAAATACGAGAGAAAGAATGACGAAGGAAAATGGGAGAGAACGTAAACAATTGATGAATCTGATTACAGGTTACGCAGGGGCTCTCTGTTCTATTTTTTTGCAACTTTTCCATAAACTTGAAATTATATCCAAAATAGTCTTAAAGCCCAGCTGTTTCAAAATTCTACCTAGCTTCGTCTATTACACTTTGGGGTGGGGGGTGGGGGGCAGATGAAACCCCAGGCCTTGCAGAGTTCCTTGCTCCAGACCAGTGGCCTAATTTCCAAGTCCTCTGGTGGAAAACGTGACTGCTGGCAACAGCACGGCAAGCCTCTGCCCAGCCGGAGATGCCCCTGCCTGGCAGCCAGCAGCACCCAGGTGCCCCCAGGCCTTCTCACGGCCTTTCCTCAACCTCCCAGTTTCCCAAGCCCCCCAGGCCCCGGCCAGGCTGTGGTGCGAGGCCGAGGTGCGGTTTATTTTTAAGTTCCCGCTGATTATGAATCACTGGAGGAACTGCCCGCAGACTGGAGACAAAAGTCTGCGACCGCTTGGCCAGGAGGAAACACTCTTTACATTTGACTTTCCCCTTGGCACGGGCCTCCCCGCGCCTGGCCTGGCCAGGCTCTGCCAGCCTCTTCTGTTCTCAGAGGCAGAAGCGCATTTGCCGCCAAGTCCGGCCGGCCTGTCCGCCTTGCTGTGTAAACAGGACCCGGGGCTGGCGGCCCGGCCCCACACTGGAAATGAGCCTGCCTTCCGCAGCCTGGCCACTTCCTCCTGACATCTGGAGGCTCCTCAGAGTTCAGAGGAGGGCTGGTGGCAGGAGTGGGGAGAAGCTGGGGTTTTGCCCTACTCCGGTCTTCATCGGTCTTGATGAAGAATCAACGGACAAATGGAGGAGCAGAGGACTCTTAAGCAGCCGTCAAAGCCCTATAGAAAAGACCCACCCTGAGTCTGCTGCCTATTGCAGTTCATAGCTCACAGTCAGTCAACATATACTGAGCGCCTACTATGATGTACCAAGGGCTGTGCTAGGTGGCCGTGAGGCAGGAGGCTTGGAGAGATCTTATTCATATTATCGTTAATTCTTTTCACTCAACTGTAAGCTACTGAAGGGCAGAGTTAATGTCTGATCCATGATTCACCTGATCCTACAAAGTACCTAGCATGGTACCCGCACATAGCAAAAGCTCAAGAAGTTTCGATTGCATTGGCCTAAATTAAACTAGAGTAGGGAAACCAGAAGGAGCCCAGAGTCCAGCCTACTCTCCTTTCAAGGCCTCTGCCTCCATCCTGCCTAAGCATTCTGTCTCCTGGGAGCTATGTTCCTCCTTGGAGCAACTGTTTCCCTGTAGGAAGACTTGAGCCAGGTTTTCTGTCTGGGTAACTAATAATGCAGGTGATTCGATTTTGGGAGGTGCTAGAAACCCTCTCCCCAGCTTCACAGCAATGCATCTTGCCCGTTACCCTGAGATGTCGCCAACTTTGAGGCACTCCTCTGGGTTACCATTACCCCTCTGTAGTGACTCTGAATCTCCCCTCTGTGGGTAACACCTATGGCCATGTGAGAGTTCATCCAGGTGGCGGGCATTATTTTACACACGAGAAAACTGCGGGTCAGAGAAGTGGCAGACTTGATCAAGGCTGGTACAAGAGAGAGTCAGCTCTCTGCAGCCAGTGCCCCAAATTCTTCCCACAGAGTTGAACTGCCTCCCCTTCCTCTGATACCATCTCCAAGCAGGCAGGGGGGAAGCTGCGGCCCCTCAGAGGGGGGGGAATGAAGTCAACTGGAAGAGCTTTGCTGTGCCAGCCGTTCCGGGCTGTGCCCAATGCAATCTTCTCGTCACTCCATTTCTCGATATCCCCACTTAACAGCTGGCAAACTGGAAGTTTTGAGGGGGCTGTGACGACAGCCAGAAGTCTGCCAGGTCCCCAGCGCTATCTAGACAGCCTGAGGTTGGTGCTGTTTCAGGGGGAAGGCAGCCTGTCAGCCCAAGTGAGGCTGTGGGAACTGCAGCCATGGGGTTTAGGGTAGACATGGTGCAGGACTTTCTGACTGTTTTATTCCAACGACTTCTATCGCTCCTGCCTCTAAGCTTTTGTAAGAATGCCACACCATTATAAAAAGCAAAGCCTTCTCCTTTTCTTTGATAAGAACCTGCCCCCTCCATTGCCTGGCTCTGGAAGCCTCCCGAGAGGAGTCAGAGACTTAAATCCCACACACTCATTTGCTCAGGAGCCCTGGGTCAATCTGTCCAAGGGTCATTTTCCTCATCTGCTCATCTGCAGACGAGGGATACTACCAGCAATTCACAAAGCTGTCTTTGGGATGAGTTAAGACATGTGGTATCTTCACACGGCAAAGTGTGAACACAGGTGGTCATTATGGTGGCTTGCACTGGTCTCATTAGTCCACACAGGATGGTCCTTCCTCACCGCCAACATCCTCCGGTACCCGAAGGAGGACAGGAAAGGTGACAGGGTGCTGTGTCCTGCTCTTCAGCTGTACCTTCCTCTCCTCTCCCTCCTCCCCACCTCGCCCTGCCCAGTATGCCTAGTAAAATGGTCTACACTCTATCAAATCTTGCCAATGACCTGGTTAGACCTGGAGGAAGAGAAACGGGCTCAGGTCTTCTCCAGGTCCCATGTGGCCGGAGAGTTCTGGGAGGCGAAACCCCCTGAGCGCAGCCCAAATTGCTCCAAGAAGGAACAGAGCTCCCAGGAGACAGAATGTCCAGGCAGGATGGAGACAGTCTCAGGTGAGCGACCTTGTTCCAGGTCACACTGTTCATGCGAGTCTGGGCCCAGGACTCAGTCCTGGGTCTTTCCTGACTGTGAAGACCTCAGACACTGAACCAGCGTAACTGAGCCCCTAGCCACAGTTTGAAACAACCTAGTGGCTTTGGGCAAGTCGCTTAGCCTCTCTGAGGCTCGGATTTCTCATCTGTCAAATGGGGCTCACGGGGTCTCATTCATAGGATTGCTATGAAGGTCAAGCGGGCATAAAATGGATTCCAGAATGCCTGCCTGCTGGCTGAGGCAAGAGGCTTCAACTGTGTCTCTGTAAGTGAGGGCGGTGACACCCTATTGACTGTTGGGGGATACAGACCCCCCAGTGCAGCAACTTAGCATGAGTGGGGCCAAACCCGTGTTGGCGGGCCATTCCCCATCTCGCCTCTCGGGGGCTTACCCACTCTAGGGACCCTACCTCATCAGTGATGACCTCACTGTCCCCACCAAAAGAGCACACAAGGAGATCTGCACCAGCTCCAGGTGCAGGGGACGGTCTGGAAGAAAGTAGGCCCATTAGCCACTGAGCTCTGAAGTTTCCCTTTGTGAGCTGGTGCCTGGCACGGGGCCCGCGCGAAATGGGTGCTCAGTAAACATTGTTGAGTGAATGGATGTTGTTTCAATGCTGAAAGTTCCACACTACCACCCGTTTGCAGTCCCAGGGGACCATGGGATGGGCTATTTGGAATGGGGGGCTGTCCCCGAATGTCTGAGGGGTGAGGTCACTGGGCCCGTGTGCACTGCTTACAGGAAGCACGCTAGCTCAGGAACGCCTGATGCCAGCAGGCAGACATTTCCTGGCTGGCAATGGTCCCCCACCTCCTCCTCTTCCTCCTCCCCTCGTGACCCCAGGCCTGCCCCCCCACCCACAGCGGGCTTCTCTCCTCACATCAGGTCCCGCCCTGGAATTGGAATGCCTGCGGTCCCCCGGCATCCTCGCCTCCCTCCTCTACCTCCTAAGGACCCAGGACCACCTGGAGACAAAGCCACTCTCCCCTCCAAAGCCACCTCCTCCCCTACAGGTTTCTGGGACCCCGCTGGGAGGGGCTCCCCAACTTGACCCCTTCCACGTTAGTCTGATCCAACCTAAGCCTGGTTCTGGAGGAACCACTTCGATGGACCCTTGGGTCATTCCAGGAGAGGTACTCATGCTTCAGAAGCAAGGCACTTCTGGCAGCTCGCTCTGTGTGGCCGACAGAGGGAGAAACTGAGGCCCAGAGGGGTTAAAGCAGTTTCCCAGGACTGCATAGTAGTCTACACTGGAAACTCCTGCCCAGAGCTGGCACAGGCTCCTGCCTCTCCAATCCTGGGGCAAAACCCCGCTCTGGGCTACTTTCTCCTCCTCTGAAAAATGAGCAGGAAAGGCGAGACAAGCAGAAAGACAAGTCTTCCGCCCCTCCAGCCTTCCGACTGCAAGCGCGTCCTCCGTCTCCCATCCCGCGCCTGCTCCCCTGAGCGCTGCCAGAGCCCCTCACGCGCCCCCTCCTGTGCTTTTCCTGCTTCAGTCGCGGAGACTTGGAGTTTAGCTCATGAGTGTTAATAATGCCAGTACAGCTTTAAAAATCACTGTCACGCCCAATACTATATTTTAAACTTTCCCTTTAACACCCCATTTGACAGATGAGGAAACTGAGGTCCAGAGGAACTGTCCCTATAGCCAGCCGGAGGCAGAGCTGGGACTTGAACCCATGTCTGTGCAGAAATTATGTCTGGTTCATCCTCCCTGCTCCCATGGCAGGGGCGCAGGACCAGGCACAAAGCAGATGCCCAGGAAAACCTGTGTGGGCATGGGCTAGCCGGGGGTCTTTCGTAGATGAAGCACCTTCCAGAGAATGCACTGGACTTTCGGACTCACAGCAAATCAGGAGGTGCTTCTGCCTTCCCGTGTACCTTGGTGATCCCCAGAGCTGGGGAGCAATTCTCCCAGTCTCCCCAACAAGAAAATGGGAATAACAAGCATGCCCATGGCTTAGGGATGGTGTGAGGGGCTACCGATGCCAAGCCCCTTCCTCCACTGGCCCAAGGCAGCAGGGCCCTGCCGGCTCTGGGGGTGAAGAGTAGGAGCTGGCCCCGAGCCACCAAGGCCCGGCTGGGAGCCCCACACCTCCATCTCCCAGCTTCAACACAACTCACATCAAAGCCGAGCCACTCGCCCTGCCCGCCAACCCAAACTCGGCGGGGCCGGAGGGGCTGCAGCCAAGGAAAAGGTGGGGCGAAGATGTTTGCTCTCCAGCGCTCGGTGATTGTGTGTAATGACCGCGGTAGCCAGCAGAGTCAAAGGGGACTCTGTTCTCTGAAGCCAGGAATCCCCCCAGGGTACACAGAGCTGCTGGCTCTGGGCCTGACCCTGGCCGCCACACTTCACACACGTGGCCCCATTTAATCCTTACGACAACCCTGCCAACGTGGTCTGACTATCTGCATTGAACGGACAAGCAAACTGAGGTTCACGGAGATGAAATGAGCGCTAGTGGGGGCAAACCAGGTCTGTCCGACCTCAGTAAGCACGATGTGTGGCCCTAGCACCAAGATCTGGCCCTAACCTATTTTCATGGGAAGCGCCCACGGAGGGCTGGATTGGCTCAACTTGAGCACCTACTATGTGCCAGGTTAGCTGCTTTGCTTGAAGGTTATTTGACCCAAAACTGAGTAGCTTGGAGAAGGAGGCATCACTAACCCCACTGTACAGATGAGAAGACTGAGGCTCACCCAAGATCCACTTTAAACATCCATGAGCCCAGGGAACTCCTTGGTAGCTGAGCTGGACCCCTTCACTCCCTTCTTCCTTCTGTGTTAGAGCGCAAAAGCACGCACCATCATCACGCTCTTGACTCCCAAATACTGCCCGTCTGTGCACGGCCTGGACTGCATCAGGGTTCCCCAGCCTTTTTAGGGTCTCGGATAAGCTGTCCCTTTCTCCTTGGCAAGATCATAAGTATACAGCTTGATAAATGATCAGAAAGCAAATACAACGGTGTAACTTCCACAGGCCTGCGTTTGGAGATAAGTGTGTTTACCCAAGCAGCCCAGCAGCACTGTGGGAGCCAGACTGGGGGATCAATCCATGACTGCATTTCTAAGGAGCTTCCCTGGGGTTGCTGGTGCTGCCAGCCTCCTACTGCGAGTGTGGTCTGGACCTGCAGCCTTAGCCTCAGCCTCGCCTGGAGCTTGCTGGAAATGCCCAATCTCAGGCTCACCCCAGACACACGGAGCATCAGTCAGCTGGGAGCATTGGGAGCTATTGAGACGCCACCTCCAGAGGCTCCTGTTTAATTGTCCTCGATGGGGGGCCCGGCTGTTGGTATTCCTGACTCCTCCCCAGGTGCCTCTGAGGCGCGCTGAATGTTGGGAAACTCAGCTGCAGAGTCATAGCAGAGCTATAGGGGACCCTTCATCCTGTTCTACCGCCACCTTTTTTTTTTTTTTTTTTTTTTAAGATTTTATTTAGGGACTCCTGGGTGGCTTAGTCGTTAAGCATCTGCCTTTGGCTCAGGTCATGATCCCAGGGTCCTGGGATCGAGCCCCACATCAGGCTCCTGCTCAGTGGAGAGCCTGCTTCTCCCTCTCCCTCTGCTTGTGTTCCTTCCCTTCTTTTTAAAAAATAAAATAAAGATTTTATTTATTTATATGAGAGACAGGGAGAGAGAGCATGAGTGGGGGGTGGGGAGGGGCAAAAGGAGAGGGAGAAGCAGACTCCCCGCTGAGCAGGGAGGCCGACAAGGGACTCGGATCCCAGGACTCCGGGATCATGACCTGAGCTGAAGGCAGTTGCTTAACTGACTGAGGCATCCAGGCACCGCTCTACCTCCCCCTTTAAGGAGGCCAAGAAATAATTCCCAAAAGGGGCAGCACCCTGCCTGAGGACATACCACGTGTGAACAGACTCATCAAATGTTAAAAGAGGAAGGGACCTGGGAGTTCAATTCTTTCATTGTGCATTTGGAAAAACCCACACAAAGGGAGGACAGGGCAGCCAGGAGGAGTACTAAAGTCCACACTTCTTTTCCATCACACCATCTGGTCTCTTGGCTGCCCCGGATATCTGTAGACCCTCTGCACCACTCACTTTTCAGCTGCAAATGACAAAACACTTCCTCCCCTAAATCTCAGGGTGTGGATTGAAGACCATCCCAGTCACTGAGGTTGTGGTATTAAAAATGCAACTCAGCAAGAAACCACGACTCCATAAAGAAAATTCTGATAACTGTTACTACACAGATTTTGGAAATAAAACATAAATCAATAAAACACAAATTAAGAAAAAAATATTTGCCAGTAATTAGAACAAGCCAAAGAGTAATTTGACAATGTCCTTCATATGTAAAGTACTTTTATAATCAATAAGAAGTAGACAACTTAAAAGTGGGGCAATGGATTCCAGGGAAAGTATAAAGGCTCATAAATACAAGCAGTGGTGCTCCATTTCTAGTTGAAGAAATGCAAATTAAAACACTGAGATACAACCCTCACCTATCAGATAGATAAAGATTGGCAAGATGGTCTAGTCATGGTGCTGAATTAAGCAATTGTACACTGTGAACATGTAAATAGACAAAAATGTGATTTTGACAGTTTGGTGAGATCTACGAATATTTTATTTCTTTTTTTTCAAAGATTTTCTTGTTAAGTAGTCTCCACACCCAACGTGGGGCTTGAACTCACAACTCCAAGATCAAGTGTCACATGCTCCACCGACTAAGCCAGTCAGGCGCCCCTCTATGAATATTTTAAATTTATATAGCCTTGGACTAAGTAATTCCTCTTCTAGAAAGTTGCCTTGAAGATAAATTCATACAAGTGCACAAAGATTAAGTACAAAGTGTCATATCAGCACTTTTTGCAATAATGGAAAACTGGAAACCAACCAAATGTCCATTAAAGCGACCATGCAAACGACAGGGGGGACTCGCATGTTCTGACTGGAAGGGTATATACATTGCAGAATGATATGTAGACTATTATTTTATTTGTACAAAAATTTATATAAATGTGTGCATAGTTCATATGTGCACAGCAATATCTGGCATGATACACTAAACTGTTTCTATTAAATGGAGGGGAAAGGAGAGTTTTCATCTTTAAAAAAATCTCATCTAGTTCTGCAATGTTCACCCAAAAGCACGTCCTACTTTTGTTCGAAGTAATTTGCAATGCAATTGGGTTGTATTTACTACTATTTCAGTGGTTGCTAGAGACAGTGCTGGTTGGGGTGGGGAGTGAGCAACATGCTAGAACTTTCTCAGAAGGACAGATGGAAGCCTCATTTTAAAAGTCATCGGTCACCAGTATTTTAAAATACATGCTATATTGCTGATGAAATACATTGTTTAAATTAAATAGTAAAATATGTCTAATTATAATCCCAGGTAGGTTTTCATATCAGGCTATAGTCCCAGAAGTAACTCAGAAAAGACAGAGAAAGGAGAGCAGCGGTGGGGTTAGCACTGAGACAAACCAGCACGAAGCTAACCCAAGGCTTTCCCTGGATCAACCCCGTCTCCCCAGGGTCTGGGGGACTGTGAAGGCCGTTGCGACCCAGGGCCAAGGGCGGAGCAGGGTCCCAGCTAGAGACAGGATCTCTTTTCCTCAGAGCTTCCAGAGTGTTGGCAGTGTTGGCGTCGCTTCATTTGCAAACAGCGGAACAAGTGTTCCCACAGCTGAGCAGGTGAAGGACTGGGGGCCAGTGAGGGAGCACGTCCTGTGGGAGGCAGCAGAAAGCTTCCCGCAGGCCCCAGCTGCCAAGGTCCAGGTCTAGGTCTGACCACAGAGTGCCCCCCTGTCCTGACCCCTCAGAACTCCTGGGTTGCTCATGCCTTCCCCGCTTCCCTCTCTCAAATCGTGCTCTCAAGACGGTGTGGTCATGGTTCCCACCAACGCACAGGGCCTGGATGGAGCCTGGAGCCCTCTGGGACAGCCCGTCATTTTATAGATGGGAAAACAGGCCTGGAGAGGACAAAGGTGCCCACAGTCCCCCAGAAAGTTGGTAACAGAGCTGAACTTGGGCCTTTGGGTATAAAAATGTCACAGCCCCTCCCCCACACTTTCCCAGCTCTGTCTGGCTACC
Source organism: Ursus maritimus (assembly GCF_017311325.1). Classification (NCBI taxonomy): domain Eukaryota; kingdom Metazoa; phylum Chordata; class Mammalia; order Carnivora; family Ursidae; genus Ursus; species Ursus maritimus. The sequence goes on from NW_024425230.1 coordinate 36,550,052, forward strand.
CCTTCCCCATGGCCCCATCTGTTACTCAACAAATACTCATTGAGCACCTCCTGTGTGGGGCATAATGTTCTAGGCCCTGGGCACACAGCAGAGAACGGAAGAGACAAGATCCTACCCCGGGGGAGCTCACATTCTAGCTTGATTACACCAGCAGCCTGTTGGAGGGGGACAAAGGCTGTCCTGCTACAGCCAGGAAGGCCTGGCCAGCAAATAATGTTCTGCTCCTGGCTCTGCTCTGCCACTGTCTCTGCTCTGCAGGTGGAGGGCCTGGACTCTGGAAAAGGAGCACCAGCCAAGAGCAGCCCAGAAGTTCCCCGGTACCCAGCTCTGCAGGGGCAACAGACCCCCACCTATGAGACTTGGCTTTGATCCTGAGAACACCCTACAAAGCAGATATTCACATCCCTCCTTTTATAAGTGAGGAAACTAAGGCCCAGAAGGGGAACTCACAAGGCAAGTAAGCAGCAGGGGGACTGGGCTTCCTCCCGCCCTCAGACACTGCTCAAGCCGGGGCAGGATGGGTAGGGCGTTTTCTGCAAGTCTCCCACTTTTGGGGAAGAGAATGGAAGGCTCTATTGGCTTTTTCTCAAGGTGCTTAGAGACGTCAGCATGGCCTGCCCTGCCGGGGTGATGCCAAAGGGACCAGCCATGGTTGGGAAGGGAGCACCCCTGTCCTGGGATTCTGGAACCCAGAGCAGAGTTCCTAACCATGAAGGTATATCAGCCTTTTTTGTGATACTTCATGAAAGCCTGGGGCTCTCTCCCTAGAAATACCCTATGTGTCCCCCTCACATCATTTTGCACAAAGATTCCCTGAAGCCCATCATCGCACCACTCTGGGGGGGAGCCTCTGCTCATGAGGGGAGGAGCCATACTATGGAGTTAAAAGTTTGGTGCTGTACTTCCGCTGAGTATCTCCTGCCCTTCCGAAGAATCTCGACTTGGGGGCCCTGCATGCTGTCAGGGGCAGTATCTCTGGCCAGACATGCCTCCTGGATGGGGCATGAGTGCCCCCTGGGGGCAGCCTGGCCAAGTGTTCCAGGAAATACAAAGCCAACCCCCACCAGAGTTTTAATTTGATGCCAAGATTTGGTCTAAAACAGCTGTCATTTAAAACACGATTTTCAAATTAAAACTGTCACTGCTGGGTGTTACAATGCAAACTCGTCTCTAAATTTCAGAACAAGACCTTCCGCACCACTCAGCGTCCTGGGAATAAGACCTCGAACTCGCTCCCCCCACCCTCCGTCTTCAGTGACGTGACCATGTGATAGTATTGACCTCGATCTGTCTGGTTTTCTTTTTTTTTTTTTTAAAGATTTTATTTATTTATTCGACAGAGATAGAGACAGCCAGCGAGAGAGGGAACACAAGCAGGGGGAGTGGGAGAGGAAGAAGCAGGCTCACAGCGGAGGAGCCTGATATGGGGCTCGATCCCACAACGCCAAGATCACGCCCTGAGCTGAAGGCAGACGCTTAACCGCTGTACCACCCAGGCGCCCCTCTGTCTGGTTTTCTTAGCTGTAAAATGGTCATAATAAGACCCCCTGTCCTGTAGGGCTGTTGTGAGCACCAAATGCACCAAAGCACTCAGAACAGAGCCGGGAACAGGGTAAGCGCCCCATAAATGGAATCCTGTATTACTATCACCTCTGTCATTGCTATTTACTGAAGATATTAGGCATTCACGTCTGAGAACCTCTGTAAAAGCCAAGCCCCCGCTCAGAAGGACCCAGATTCAAACCCCACAGCCATCAGGGCCCCACGCTCTGCACCCCACCCCTAAATCCCCCAGCTGCTCCCCACCTCCCACCTCCCCCATGATTGGGGGGCATCTCCAGCAGCTAGCTCAGAGGTGAGCCACACCCGTCACACCCCCCATGTTTGTGGGGTCCTTCCAGATCTGGGGGTCTAAGTGCTGCAGGTTCAGGAAGCTGAGGAGCGGGTGTGCTGGGCAGGAGGCGACATTCCATGTGGGGAGGGCTTTGTAATATTAGTGGTCCCAAGAAGGAGCCAAGACAGCCCTGGGGAGAAGCCAGCAGACCAGGCCTGTAACGCCTGCTGGATCACCCACTTGCTGTGTTACTTTAGGCAATTCGCTTTACTTCTGTTTGCTTCTAGCAGTGAGGAAGTCTGGACTTACTGGATGAGTCCAAGTCCTAGGGGGCCCCTAGCTCTAACCAATGCGCTCCTGGTGCAGGACTAATTTATTTCCTTGGTCCAGACCCGCAGGACATTGTCCTTGGCCTGCCCTTCCCAAAGCCTAATAGCTCAAGCTGCTGGCCTCCTGCTAGACTTTCCAGGGCTACATATGGCGAGCAGGGTCAGGGTTCTCATCAGTGTGGGCTCAAAACACTAAAGGGGCCTCAACAGACCTTCTAAATCCAACCGTCCATTTCACAGCTAAGGAGACTGGGGCGAGAAGGAAGAGGAGTGACCTGCCCAAGGTCACAGAGTGAGGCAGTATGGGCCCAGGGGCTTTGTGTCCTGGCCGTGTGGATCCATAAGTCCCTAGGACTGCCTTCAACAGGAGGCCAGGCTTGGCAGCAGCCCAGCATGAAGACAGGGAGCACCAGAAACAAACCTTACTCCTTTACTGGGACTGGAGACGGTGGGGACGGCTGGGCTGGACTCGCCAAGGAGTCTTGTCCCCCTCCGGTCTGCCTGGAACCTTACCCCAAGCATAGAATACAGAAATGAAGGTCCTTTGATCCTTCCTCCCCTCCCCAGTCCAGCTATAGCAGGCCGAAGGAGAGAGACGGAGGGAGGGAAAAAGACAGGGTGTCAACTCATCTCAGTTTACCCAGGACTATCCTAGTTTTAGTACTGAAAGTCCTTTGCCCTGAGAACCAGCGTCCTAATTCTGGGCAAACTAAGACTGTCCCCTCTCCTTCAGGGAAGCCAGTCTGCCCCTTGTGCCTAGGCTTGATCAGGGAACCCAGAGGCCCAGAGGGCTTCCAGAACCCAGCTGGTCCACGGTAACCCTCATGGCCCTGGGGACTCACAGCTGACTGTTGATGGGACATGCTCCCCTAGAAAGAGAGTGGAAGGCCACCTCGACCCTCAAGGACCCTCACAACATGCAGCCTTGCCCCCATCAGCAGAGCAGCACACGCTGGTGGTCAGTGCAGTGGTCAACCTCCCCACATCCCTCACTGCCCACCAAGCCCCCGGGCTGCAGGAAAGAGGGATGATGGGACCAATTGATGAAATCTGAGACATTTTGAGAAACTCTGAGCTCACGCTGCATGTGAGATCCCAGGCATGAAGGAGAGCCTCACTTAGAAGGGGTAGTTTCTAAGGGAGCATGTCTAGACTGGGGGAGATGTCTAGACATCTATAGAAAGTTCTATAAGCAAGTCTCAGAAATTTCTGGGTCCCAGCAAGTCTTTAGAAACACAGAAGGATCCCCGGGTCCCCAAAAGCGGCACTGAAGTGAGGAGAAAGCTGCCCATCAAGTTGAAACCACCCCTTGGGGAAAAGGAGAAGAACCCACACTGTCTGAAGTTACACTTGCACCGTGACCCCTTCTGCTTCCCCCGCTCCCCAAAAAGGGCTTGCAATGGACAGTAAATAGAACGAGAGAAAAATAAATTTCTTGCTCACCTGAACTGTTAGCCCGAGACACACTGGTTACACTGTCCGGGTCACTCCCTGAAATCCCCCCTCCCTGTCCCTAAACTCAGTCAGGGACTGAGGGTAGAGCTGCGTCCCCATCCTGGGGTGGGAAAAGCCCGCTCCACCACCTACCTGCTGTGAGCCTCGGCCAAGCTCATAAAGCTTCGAACCTTGATTCTTCCATCTGTAAAACAGGGGTAATGAGGCCACGTCAGTGCCCCAATTCTCATAGACTGGCCCTGAATCAGCCTTCATTTCTTCGTGCCACCTGGGGCCTCAGTTTGCCCATCTGGACCACGAGAGGCTGCACCAGCTGGTCACCCAGGTGATGTGGCTCTGTGGCCAGGTGGCTCAGGCTGGCTTACTCCTCCCCACGTCGGGTTCCAGCACGACACAGTGATGTCTGCCAGAGCACAACTCCAGCTCTCAGGAGGGAGGGGCCCACCTCAGCCCTGATTAAATCCTGCCGAAAGCTCTGGCTGGCCCTGGCCAGGCCTAGGCCCAGCACACACCTGTCAGGAATGAATGTCCCTTTATACCAGACCAGTCCTGGAGACCCCAGCCATCAGCCCTGCGCCCCAGACAGCCCTACCCCACCCTCAGTCCCAGTCCCCTTCGCACACTCACACACATTTTGTGAGTGACTCTGAGTGGAAGGGGCTAGTGTTTGAAGCCGCATTCAGGTGGGCTGGGCCGCCTGCCTGGTCCCAGGGCCCGGGTGGGGGAGGGGCCGCCCGCAGGTGCACTCGGGGCTCCAGGTGGCCAGTATCTGGCTTCTGCTGGCCACCTCTCCCAGGATGCTCCTCTGGAGCCAACTGGAGCCTGGGTATTCAAGAGAGAAAGAGGCAGATGCAGGCCTTTTCAGCCGGGGACATTCAGCTCATGAGCTCGGGGGCAAAGACAGGAAAAGATGGACGGAAGTGCCAAAAGGAGAGGAGGAGAGACCCAGATCCGACACAGCCCCCTCTTCCAGCAACATTCCCTGAGGTCCCTAACAGGAGATGGCTGCCCCCAGCCGGGACCCCACAGGGTCAGAGAGCTTGGTTCAAAGCTTGGCATTGACAAGAGCCCACTGCCCTGTCCGCCTGAGAACGAGATGCCTGCAGCACCTGCCCTCCCACCCCAGGCAGCCACCTGGTTTCCTCTGCGGACCCATATCACAGCGTCTGGGCTTTGACTCGCACACAGAGGGCAGCCCGTTCCCCACCTTCCTGGGCAAGACTTGCTTGTCCCCTACGGACCTTCCAACAGGCACGAACCCCCTTTGCCAAGGCGCCACTTGCCTCTTCCCTGTGAAATCCAAGCAAAAAGAAAACTCCCAAGTTTCATCATGAACAGGGCCTTGTATTACACTTAGCCGCTAGTTACTCATGCAGTTTTGAGGGGTAAGGATTAGGGGTCAGGGCTAGGCTAGGCCTGAGCTGTCCAACATGGGGGCCACCTACCACATGTGGCCACTGGGAACCTGAAATGGGGCCTGAGATGCACTGTGAGCGTAAGGTAACGTGCTCTCTGAGACGCAGTAGATAACAAAGAATATTAAGTATCTAAATCATTGTTAAATCAATAACATGATAACACTGTGGATATGATGGGCTAAGCTATTATTAATTCCACCTGTTTCTTACTTTTTTAAAGTGGTTATTAAAACAATTAAAATTACACTTGTGGCTCGAGTCATATTCCTGTTGGACAGCAGGGGGTTATACTCCCTCCCCTCCGAGGCTGTAAGGGCTGCAGGGGAGGGAACAAAGCCGGAGACAGATCACGAAAGGCCCTGACCACCAAGCTGGGGGACGGGGGGTGGGGTCTGGAGTCCCAGACTGGGGAGCACCGAATCCGGGCCGTGGTTCTCAGAAGGCCGACCATCCCCCAGGAAGACTTGACCCCAGCCGCAGCGGGAGAGGAAGCAGGTGGCATCTCTCTGAAAGGACAGTACGTCCAGGCAGGGAAAGGGACTCAGGGCTTCCTGGAGGAAGGAGCTGTGTGAGCACAGGCTCAGCAGCGGCACTCAGGCCATGTTGGGAGGGGACCAGGGAGAAGGAAACAAATGGAGGTCAAGAGAGAAGAGGAAGAAAAGAGGGCTGCGCAGAGGAGACCAGCCAAAAAGAACAGAGTGGAGAAAAGAGTAGCTAGCATTGAAAGAGGCTCCTTTGAAGGGAGTAGTCCGTACATTCCTGCTCATTTGAGCCCCTCCACACTCTGAGGCAGGTTTTCAAATAAAATCTCCCTGCCCCCTGCCTCCCAGAGGAAGGTAGGCCCCGGATAACACTGTGGCCTCCTCCAGCAGCCCTGGCCAGGTCTCCCTTCCTCCCCTGCCCCCTACCCCCCCCAGCCACCACCTGAGCTGGCCCTGGCAGGACTGGCGCAGAAGCAGGTTTGGAAGTGGTAGAGAACAGGGCATAAGAGGGGCAGTGTTGGGGGCCAAACTTTGCCCCCACTTCTGGCCTCAAGAGAGATCTCAGTTTCTGGACAGATTTGGAAAGGTCAGGCCCTTCACACAGCCTGTTCCTCATTTAAAAATGAACCAGGTCGGGGCGCCTGGGTGACTCAGTTGGTTAAGCGTCCAATGCTTGATTTCGGCTCAGGTCTTGATCTCAGGGTTCCGGGATCGAGCCCAGCGTTGGGCTCAGTGCTCAGCGTGGAGTCTGCTTCAGATTCTCACCCTCTTCCTCTGCCCCTCCCCCTACTCATGCAGCTCGCTCTTTTTTTTTTTTTTAGGATTTTATTTATTTGACAGAGAGAGAGACAGTCAGCGAAAGAGGGAACACAAGCAGGGGGAGTGGGAGAGGAAGAAGCAGGCTCCTAGTGGAGGAGCCTGATGCAGGGCTCCATCTCAGGACCCTGGGATCACGCCCTGAGCCGAAGGCAGACACTTAACAACTGAGACACCCAGGCGCCCCACAGCTCTCTAAAATAAATAAATCAATCTTTAAAAAATAAATAAAAATAAAAATGAACCAGGTCTTCAAAGGGCCAGGACTGATCAGGGAAGGGCCCAGGCCCTGCCCCTTCCCCCTCTATTCTGGAGACAAGCATCCAGACAGTGAGGGGCAGGTGTTAGCCTTGTGGCCGCTGGTGTGTGGGGGACGAACCCCATCCCGAGGAAGGCCTTAGTGCCAGTGGTGCCTTTTCTGGTCATCAGATCATTTAGAGAGGTAGGCTGGGCAGAGTATCTGCCAGCTACGGACCGGGGCCCATACCACCTGTGTTTGTACAGGCTATCAGAGAGCAGCTACACACGGTTTTACATTTGTTAAATGGTTGCGGGGAGAGGCAATCAAAAGAGGAATAAAATGTCACAACACAAGAAAATTATATCACATTCAGATTTCAGTGTCCCCAAAGAAAGTTTTATTGGGACGTAACGCTATGCACTTGTCTAAGCTTGCCTGTGGCTGCTTTCACAACGGCAAAGTGGGGCAGACAGGACAGATGCCGAGTGGCCTGCAAAGCCTAAAATGTTTACTCTCTGGCCCTTTACAGAAAGCATCTGCCAAGCCCAAAGTTACTGATTTTGACGGCCTGCTGCAGACCTGGGTCCCAGGTGCTGATCAGACCTGGGTTAGAATCCAGCCCCACCGCCTGGGTGGCTCAGTCGATGAAGCGTCTGCCCTGGTTCAGGTCATGATCCCAGTTTCCTGGGATCGAGCCCCATGTCGGGCTCCCTGCTCAGCCAGGAGTCTGCTTCTCCCTTTGCCTCTGCCCCTCTCCCCCACTCACGCTCACTCTCATGTGTGTGTGCTCTACCTCAAATAAATAAATAAAATCTTAAAAAAAATACATTCACATAATCTGAAACTCCAAATGTACAAAAGAGTGAGTAAAAAGTCTGCCAGCCAACCATGCTTCCCAGTCATTTAATTCTCTGTCCTGGAAGCTACTGACCTTGTGTGTCCCTTCCACAGATATTTCGTGCATATACAAGCGAATATAAAAACAATACAGATATATTTAGACTGATATCCTTCCCTCCCCACCTTTTTTCTTCACCGAAATAGAAGTAAACTCTACACACTGATCTGTGCCTTGCTTTTATCACTTACAATAGATCTTAGAGAGCTTTCCATCTTAGTACACTGAAAGGAACTTCATTCTTCTTCACTGCATAAACATATCATTTCTCTACTCCATCCTATATGGATGGACATTTGGGTTATTTCTAATCTTACTGCCATTCCAAAAGCAATGCTGCAATAAATAGCCTTGTCTATGTATTGCTCCCCACATGTCTGGGTATCATCCGTAGGATACCTTCCTGGAACCAGACTGCTGGGTTGAGGAATATGTGTGTTTGTGGCTTCCGCAGATAATGCCAAATAGCCTACAATAGAGATTGATCTAATTTATAACTCCACCAGGAACACGTGAGCACAGAGGCAGGATTTGAATTCAGGTCCATCTGGTTCCAAAGGGTTTGCTCTATATCATGGTGCCCACAACCATCACTAGGAAGTTTTTCCTGATAATTTGGGCCCCCTCCAAGTCTTGGCTCCTCCTGCTTACTTCTGGAATGCCTGCCTCCTCCTCTAGGAGAGCTCAGCCCTACCAAATACCCCCATGCCCGAAGGTAAATTCTGCTTCCCCTGAAATCCTGTCCACCCTAACTGGTTTCCAAGCATCTGACTGCTGCCCCCCCCCCGTGTTTCCTGGGGGTGACTCTTTCTCCCCCAATGCCCCACGAGGACAGAGATAGTGCCACACTTGTCCAGGCACGGTCCCTGCCATGTGTGATCGAGTCCATAAATGTTTGCTGAATGAATGTGCCCAATTTTCATGCTGGATATACAGAAATCACCCCCAACCCCTTCTACTCCTTCACCCTCAATATTTAACTAATACCAAATCCTGGGGCGCCTGGGTGGCTCAGTCGTTAAGCATCTGCCTTCGGCTCAGGGCGTGATCCTGGCATTCTGGGATCGAGCCCCACATTAGGCTCCTCCACTGGGAGCCTGCTTCGTCCTCTCCCACTCCCCCTGCTTGTGTTCCCTCTCTCTCTGGCTGTATGTCAAATAAATAAATAAAATCTTTAAAAAAATAATAATAATAATACCAAATCCTGTTGGTTCTACCTCCTAAATATTTCTTGAATCCTTCCATTTGTGGTCTCACCCCAGAGACGACCTCCTGGTCCAGGCCACCGTGACTTCTCACTTGGATTTTATGACAAAAGCCTCTTACCTGGCCTCCCTGCCTCCATATGCAAGCCTCCAAGCCACCCTCCATCTCTCTTGCTTTGTGGACAAAATGCTATTATCCAAAATCCACTCTCGTTTTCCTCCTGTAATAACAGAACCCCTGCCTGGTCGCTAGGTGGGCCACGGGACTGCGCTCTGGCTTCCTGGGCATGAGCGCTGGTGATCGGCCTGGCTTCCATCTGCCCTCGGAGAAGAAGAGCATGTCTTCCGCTTCCATCTACCCTCCCCACAACTGGGACATGGCCAACACTCAGTTTAGAGCTCAGGATGGAGGCTGGGCATCGAGGATGGCAGAGCCACAAACCAGAAGGACCCTCAGGAGGCCTCTGGGCAGACAGCAGGGTACCCGGTGGGGATAGTCCGGGCAGGAGCCCTGGCTGAGCACGCCAATGGCGCTGCCCACCTGCATCAGTCCCCGAGCTCCAGCCAGCTAGTCATTCTTGAGGGCACTGGGAACACAGCAGGAAGCAAGACCAAATTTTACATTAATTTTACATTTTTTTGGGAGCGGACTTGGAGCTCAGCCATTGAAATGTCATTCTCTTGGGTTCCTGCTACGCACACACATACACACATACACACATGTGTGCTCACGCCTGGCAGCTCTTTGCGAGGAAAGAATGCAGCCTTTTCCCTTCTGTCCATCATCACCATGATTTCAGACAGCCTGCATTCCTGCTCCCTGAGGTCAGCAGCCTCTCACACTGGGCTGTCACAGGGAACCCGCACATCCTCAATGATCCGTTCTACTGGGCCGGCTCTCTACTCTCTGGGCTGAAGGCAAAGCGGCAGACGGTCCCCAGAAAGGAGATGAGCGCGCACGTGCGGTATGGCCATACATACATCTCCTTTATCTGTAACTGTGAGTGTCCGCTAAGGGTTAGCAGAGGCCCCTGCTCTTGGGGGAGGAGGGCCCCCCCAGTGACATCATGTCATTCAGAGCTCAGATCTGTGTATAACCAACCCATCCATGTTTCCCAGGCTGTGGTCCCCACCTGCCAAGGCCACCTGTAGGATCCCTTGCCAAGTTCTCTTAGGTTTTAAGGCTCCCAAAGCATAGCTCATGATCTCACAGGAAAGAACAGTGAATAAACATGAGTTTTCCAACCTTTTAAAAAATGTTCTTCCTCCATGGCCCCTCTTGGTCAGAACCAACAAGTTTCCTTTTCCAGTGACAACCCAAGGACCTCCATTGTGCCTAGATGACCCTCCCCTCTGAGAGCCAAGCTTTGTCCTGGGCCATGTCCCTCAGCCTGACTCCTGTCCAGGAGCCTTCTCTGTACTCGGATGCCCATGCCAGCAGCCCCTGGCCCCCCACCCCCGCCCCCAGCTCTCCACTCCAGAGTGTCTACACC